>NW_027417941.1:0-94657 GCF_009905375.1 Apium graveolens | reverse complement strand
CTGTGGGAACACAATGCAATTCCACTGTACCTTCATCCACATGTTCCCTGATGAAATGGTACCTGATGCTGATGTGCTTTGTCATAGAGTGTTGAACTGGATTACCTGTCATAGCAATAGCACTTTGATTATCACAGTAAATAGGGATTTTGAAATATGTTAACCCATAATCCAGTAACTGATTCTTCATCCAGAGAATCTGTGCACAGCAGCTTCCTGCAGCAATATACTCTGCTTCTGCAGTTGATGTGGAAATTGACTTTTGTTTCTTGCTATACCAAGAAACCAATCTGCCTCCAAGAAATTGGCAGCTTCCACTTGTGCTTTTCCTGTCAATTTTGCAACCTGCAAAATCTGCATCTGAGTAACCTATTAATTTAAAATCTGATTATCTAGGATACCATAATCCTAGATCAGCTGTTCCTTTAAGATACTTAAAGATTCTTTTTACAGCTGTTAAGTGAGGTTCTCTTGGATCTGCTTGAAATCTTGCACAAAGACAGGTAGTAAACATGATATCTGGTCTACTAGCAGTTAGATAGAGAAGTGAGCCAATCATACCTCTGTAATCAGTAATATCTACTGAATTACCAGTATCCTTATCCAGTTTTGTTGCAGTGGCCATGGGAGTGGATGCATTTGAACAGTCTTGCATTCCAAATTTTTTTAGCAAGTTTCTGGTGTACTTAGATTGACAAATAAAAGTTCCTTCTTCACTCTGCTTGACTTGAAGGCCCAGAAAATAACTAAGTTCTCCCATCATACTCATCTGATATCTTGACTGCATTAGATTTGCAAACTTTTTGCAAAGTTTGTCATTTGGAGACCCAAAAATGATATCATCAACATAAATCTGGATCAAAAGTAAGTCCTTGCCATGGTTGAGATAGAACAATGTTTTGTCAATAGTTCCTCTGTTGAATCCACTTTCCAGAAGAAACTGAGCTAAAGTCTCATACCATGCTCTAGGAGCTTGCTTAAGTCCATAAAGTGCTTTATCAAGCCTGTAGACATAATCTGGATGTTTGGAATCTACAAAGCCTGGAGGTTGTTCAACATATACTTCCTCTTCCAATTCTCCATTGAGAAAAGCACTTTTCACATCCATTTGAAAGACAGTAAACTTTTTGTGAGCAGCATAAGCCATGAATATCCTTATGGCTTCTAACCTAGCAACTGGAGCAAATGTTTCATCATAGTCAATTCCCTCCTGTTGAGAATATCCTTTTGCAACCAGCCTTGCCTTGTTCCTTACAATTATGCCATCACTGTCAGTTTTGTTTCTGAATACCCACTTTGTACCAACAACCGATCTATTCTTGGGTCTTGGCACTAAGGTCCAGACTTTGTTTCTTTCAAATTCATTCAACTCTTCCTGCATTGCTTGCACCCAATCAGCATCTTGAAGAGCTTCTTCCACTTTCTTTGGCTCAGACTGAGAGAGAAAAGAATTGTAAAGACATTCATTCGAAGTACCTGTTCTAGTTCTGACACCTGCCTCAGGGTTTCCAATTATTAAATCAGGTGTATGTGATTTTGTCCACTTCCTTGCAGATGGAAGATTTTCTCTAGAACTGGATGCTCCCCCATAATTCATGTTGTCTTCAATTTCATTTTCTGATGCTCCCCCTGAAACTATGCTCTCTGAGTTGGATCCTTCAGTATTTAGATTTTCAGCACTGTCAGTACTTGGCTTATCAGAACTTGACGAATCAGAATTTGACGAGCCAGATGTATGTTCTGATGCTTCTTGAGATGTGATAAAATCTTGAGTATGCTCCCCCTGCAATGGTGCATCTTCCTTTGACGTAGTCACCACAGTTTCAATAACATCAGAGTTTAATCCATCAGAATTTACAGTATCAGGACTTAGACTGTCAGGACTTGAGGTATCAGAATATGAATCTTCATTTTCAAATCTCAGCTTATTATGATCAATGCAATCTTCAAGTCCAGTGATCTTCTTGTCATCAAAAGAGACATTGATAGATTCCATGACCACTTTTGTTCTCAAATTATAGACTCTGAAGGCTTTTGTAGAAAGTGGATATCCTACAAAGATTCCCTCATCAGCTTTTAGATCAAACTTGGATAGCTGTTCAGGATGAGTCTTGAGAACAAAACACTTACATCCAAATACATGAAAGTATTTGAGATTTGGCTTCTTGTTCTTCACCATCTCATATGGTGTTTTTCCATGCTTGTTAATGAGTGTTGCATTTTGAGTAAAACAAGCAGTCTGCACAGCTTCAGCCCAGAAATAGGTTGGAAGCTTTGCTTCTTCAAGCATTGTTCGTGCAGCTTCAATTAGAGTTCTATTCTTCCTTTCAACAACTCCATTTTGCTGTGGAGTTCCAGGAGCAGAAAATTCCTGCTTTATTCCATGATTTTTGCAGAACTCTTCCATTATCAAATTCTTGAATTCAGTGCCATTATCACTCCTCAAAATTTTCACAGAATCTTTGATCAATTTATCCAGATGTTTGACATGATCAATCAGGATAGATGCAGTTTCACTTTTTGTGTGCAAGAAATACACCCATGTGTATCTGGTGAACTCATCTACTATGACCAACGCATATTTCTTCTTTGCAATAGACATGACATTCACTGGACCAAATAGATCAACATGAAGTAGATAGTAAGGCTCAAGAATTGATGATTCAGTCTTGCTCTTGAACGAAGATTTTCTTTGTTTAGCCTTCTGACATGAGTCACAAAGACCATCAGGAACAAACACTGATTTTGGCAGTCCTCTCACAAGATCTTTCTTGATCAGTTCATTTATCTTGTTGAAGTTTAAATGAGAGAGTTTCTTGTGCCAATTCCAGCTTTCTTCAGTTGAGGCTCTACTCACTAAACAGATTGCAGAACCATCAGAACTTGTTGAAAGCTTAGCTTCATAAATGTTACCACGCCTGAATCCCTTCAGAACAATTTTTCCTTTAGATTTACTAACTATTTCACAATGTTCTGCAAAGAAATCAACATGATAACCTCTGTCACAGATTTGACTTATACTCAGTAAGTTGTGTTTAAGTCCTGAGACCAGAGCTACATCTTTAATAATGACATTCCCAAGATTGATATTGCCATATCCCAAAGTTTTTCCAATGTTGCCATCTCCATAAGAAACACTTGGGCCAGCTTTCTCCACAAAGTCTGATAGCAGGGCCTTATTTCCAGTCATATGTCCTGAACATCCACTGTCCAGAACTAGAATATTTTTCCTGTTGCCCTGCAATCAAAAAGACCACTAATTATTAGTTTTAAGGACCCAGACTTGCTTGGATCCTTTGGCCTTTTTAGGTTTGTTAACATTTGCAGCGGATTTAACATCAGATTTTATGTTAACAGTTTTCTTATCAGACCTTATACTAGAAGGAACAACAGAAACTTTCTTTAAAGAAGGTTTTATTTGATAATAATCATAGTACAAACTATGATATTCCTTACAAGTATAAATGGAATGCCATAAACTACCACAATGAAAACAAGGATTTTGTGGTTTGTATCTAACAGACTGACTCTTAACTCCTGACTTTGTAGATAAGGAGTTAGTATTCTTATTCTTCCTGCAAAAAGAAGCCAGATGGTTAGAACTTCCACAGTTATGACATGCTTTCCTAGGAGCATCAGGAACAGATTTATAGTTATTGCTTTTATTCACACCTTCTTTTCCATTCCTGTTTTTCCTAGGTGATTTTACCTTGTTTGCATCCTTAACATCTTTCAGCTTATGCTTAAGCTGCTTCTTCGTCATTAAGCCTATGTTAACTTCAGCTGTCTTTTCCTGTTTTAGTTTGTCAGAAGCTAATTCCTTTTTAACTTCTGATTTCTCATTTTCGGATTTTTCAGTTACAAACTTAACAGGTTTTAACTTCGGCTTTTGCTTATCAACAGGCTTAATTTCTACAGTTCCTTTTTCATTTTCTCCATAGCCTAAACCCTCTTTCCAGTTTCCACTGCTTAGCAAATTTTGAGTTGTTTTGCCAGAGTTAGTCCAAGTTCTGATAATCTCTCTCTCCTTTTCTAACTCAGTTTTTAGAGATTCATTCATTTTTAGCACTTCATCCCTAATATAAAAAGCATTATCTCTATCCTGCTGAGTTTGATGAAACATGACTAACTCTTTTTCTAAGAAATCATTTCTTTTCTTAAAAGCAAGATTTTCAGAAGTTAATCTTTCACATGTTAAAGTTTGATCTCTATAACTAACAAACATGGTTTTAAGATATCTTCTCAACTCATCAATATCATCAGTATGAAAAGCATAAGTAGTCTGAGGTACCTTTGTTTCAGCAGCTTCAGAACTGCTCTCAGAACTTGATTTATTAGCATTTGCCATCAATACATAGTTCTCCTCACTTTCAGAGTCTGAGGTGTCTGTCCAGCTTTTCTGCTTTGTGACAAGAGCTTTGCCTTTGTCATTCTTGGTCTTCTTGTAATCAGGAGATATGTGGCCTTTCTCACCACAATTATAATATTTAACATTAGCGTAATCTCCTCTGTCAGACTTTCCTCCTTTTCCTTCAGATCTTCTGAAATTCTTCTTATCAGAACTTATGCCTTTCCTGGAAAACATCTTTCCCTTCCTGAACTTCCTGTATGCAATCTTTGTGATTCCTTTCACCATAAGAGCACACAGCTTCATCATCTCCTCATCAGCATCAGTTTCAGGCAAGCTTTCAGAATCTGAGTCATCATCACTCTCAGAACTTGATGACTCAGTATCAGATTTTATGATAAGAGCTTTACCCTTATCTTTCTTTGATGAAGGTGGTTTGGGGAATTCCTCTTCAACCTTGAGAGCAACTGTCCTTGACTTTCCTCCTTTTCTCTTGCTTCTTTGTTCCATCTCAAGTTCATGGGTCTTGAGCATTCCATAGATTTCATCAAGAGTTGTTTCATCAAGATTGTAGTTGTCTCTTATTGTTGTTGCCTTCAAATCCCAACATTCAGGAAGAGCTAACAGGAATTTGAGGTTTGTATCTTCAAGATCATACTCCTTATTTACTAATGACAAGTCATTCAAGAGTTTGACAAATCTATCATATACATCAGTCAATGACTCATTAGTCCTAGAGTCAAAGTGTTCATACTCTTGAGTGAGTATTGTCTTCCTGTTCTTCTTAACTGTTTCAGTTCCTTGACACCTTGTCTCCAGTGCATCCCATATCTCCTTAGCAGTCTTGCAGTTGATTACCCTGTTTGACATTACATTATCAATGGCACTATGCAATAAGTGACGTACCTTGGCATCCTTAGCAATAGATGCTATATCTTCAGCAGTGTAATCAGTCTTTTCCTTTGGTACGGTCATTGCTGCTTCACCTGCAACTACAACAGCGAGCTTGGTAGGTTTGTGAGGCCCTTCCCTGATTCTATCAAGGTATTCTGGATCTGTTGCTTCCAGAAACATGGTCATCCTTACCTTCCATATGGGATATTCAGATGGTCTCAATATGGGAACTCTGATAGTCTCATATCGACTCTGAGTTGATATCTTTGATGATTCCTCAGTTTTGGTAGGCTTAGTTGGAGTTTCTGTGTCAGACATGATTGTGTTTGGATCTTTAACTGTATGTGTGTTAACAGATAGCTCTGATACCACTTGTTAGGTCACACTTTCACTGTAGAGGGGGTGAATACAGTGTTTATTACAATCAAATCAAACTTCAAGAACTTATGTAACAGAAAACAAACTTTATTTAAACAATAAACTCTGTTACAATCTGGAACTGTTATCTCTCAGTGATGAACAAAATATCACGAGAGCTTCTAGAGTTATAATAAATAATATTCTCGATAATGATAACACCTCTAGTGTAAACTCTATTTCTGTGTTTATATACTACACAGTTACAAGATATTCGCTAATTGATATGGAATATAATTCTGCTTCCTAAAATATATCAATCAGATATCTTCTATTCCAAGTATTCCATTCTTCACGGAATTCCTTCTTCATGCATATCTCTTCTTATGTTTATCTTGATCTTCTTAACTTTAATCAGCTACTGTCCTTATCTGATCGTCCTTCAGCACTTAAGTTCTGATATATATCTCCTGATAACATAAGTACTGATATCCCTTAAGTTCTGACTTCCAGTACCTTAAGTTCTGACTTCCAGTATAAGTACTGATCAGTTAAGTACTGATTTGTTCTGTTCAAATAAGATCTGAAATCTAAACATAAAATATATTAGCCATGACATTATCAAATATATCTAACATTTAAAAATTCAAAAAAATCCTTTAAAAATTTTGATTGAATACACCCCTCTAAAATTGCTCGAATAACCAAAATATTAAAAGTTATAAATAAATAAATATACATGCACGTGGGAATTATGATTGCAGTGTTCACACGTATGCAATTGCGATTAAATAAAGACAACATCCACCTTTGTAAAAAATTATAATAAAATAATTTATCGATAATCAATAATATAAATGATAAAAAATAAACAAAATATAAGAATCTTGTTTAGAGTATATGCTTACATATTTATGAAAAAAAAATAATATAAAATATTGTTGAGGTATCATGCTTACATATTTATGAAAAAATTAACAAAACCAGAAGGACGTTACATTTAAAAAATATATTTTTTAATATGTTTTTCATATCTCTTTAATTTAATATATCCTATTTGTTAAATAATACCAATAAATGTAAATTAAAAATAATTGTATGTAAAGTTATTCATTTTGGTTACCTGACATACCAAGCAACTGGTTTGAGTTAGGATTTGTTATATATATATGAAGGAGATCTGATCTGAAATTATTCTGAATCATGGAATCCTTTAAGAGAAGATATAATTAAAGAGAAGATACTCGTGAGAATTGTGGATGATTTAGGGCATTTTTGACCACATTTTATAAGTCATTTAAACCCGTAAATATTTATCGACGAGTGTTTGTGCAGTGAACTTATAATTCGGATTTTTAACTTATAAGTAGATAAGTTGAATGTTATTAACGACGTACTTTTTCTTAATTTATTTTGATTTTTTATATTTTTATTAACTTTAATTTAAAAAAATATTTTTAAATATTAATCTAATCTAAATTTATGAAATAATATGATTATATTTATAGATTATTTATTTACATTTATTTAAATAATTTTTTTTTAACTTATTTGATATTTTAGGAAATAACTATACTTTCAAAATTAACAGTGTATATATTTTCCTATTTGTTTTTTGATTAATTACTAAATTTGTTGAATACTAACTTGAATCGAATTGGAAATGATATGATTTCAGACAATCCAATCCAACGTAGAACCAAACATCCTTTTCATCTTCAGATAACAACTAGGTTTGTGTCCTATATATATATAACTTTTGCAAAGAGATCGATCTCAATTGATTATTATTTATTCTGAAATCACGGAATCCTTTTTAATCGGCGGCTATGATACAACAGAACCATTGAAAAAGAAAGCCAAATTGATGAATCTGGGAAGCTGCACAAATGTTAGAAGAACAACGGAGCTTCCGGAAGAGATAATGAATGAGGAGATACTTGTGAGATTGCCGGTGGAAGATTTACTCAGGGTGCGATGTATTTGTAAGTCATGGGAATCTCTCTTTTTCACACCTGATTTTGTACAAGCTCATTTTAGAAGCACTCTCAATAAAAATTCTGTTTACCGAGATTGTCTTGTAGCTCGCAAATCTTTCGGTTTCAGTCTTCTCTCTCGTTATAAAGAAACTATGATTCACCCTCCTAGGCCCAAAGTCCATGCTCTCTGCAACTCAAGATTGGTTGGTTCCATTAATGGGTTAGTTTGTCTAGTCCATCACAATGAATTTTTTTTATGGAATCCAATAATTGGTAGATATAGAGCATTCACTATTCCACGGGAGTATGTCCCGAATGTTGATAATCTCCATATGTGCGATTATAGATACCTAATTGGATTTTGTTGGGATAGCGTGGAAAACGATTATCAGGTGATTGTTTGCTATATATTTTCAAGTTTTAGGCAAGGTGTTGTTTACTCTTCTAATTCGAATTCCTGGACTAAACTAGTTGTTCCAAAATTTGTGTTTCCTTCACGTGTATTTGAATCTGCATTTGGAGTAGAGGAGGTGACACCCACTACCATCGTGAACGAATGCCCATACTGGTGCTATTCTAGATTTTTGCCTAAAATGAGGCGTAAATACACCGCTATTGTAAAGTTTGAGGTTCAAACTCAAAAGTTTAGGTCGTTACCGGAAATTGACTATGCCCTAGTTCGCGGACAGAATTATAATTTTGCCAATTTCATGGATTGTCTTGCTATCATGGTGTATAAATCAGAGTCTCCCAAAACAGCAGTTGAGATATATATTTTGCATGAGAAATCTGGGGTTTGGAACAAGGTCTTCACTATTGGATCACCACAAAGTAACCTGAATATTGGGTCATTGTTACAAGGTTTTAAGTTTGGTGATGAAATTGTAATACAAGTTATAGACAAAGTTTTCTGCTATGATCTCCAAAGTGATGAAGTTAAGGGTTTTCTGGGTAGTAGTAATCAGTGTAAGGTATTAGAGTGTTTCAGTTATACAGCTAGTTTCGTTTTCCTTGAAGGAATGAAGCGGGTGCAAAGTAGAACCATTGAAGAAGTCGTGGTTTAACATCAAGGTTAATTAATGAAGCGGGTGCAATGCAAGACCATCTTGAAGAATGAAGAATGGACTATTTGTGAAACTTTTACCTAATTAAGAGGTATGCTCTTTATTTGTGTAGTTCATGAATTATTATGAGCAGGGATTCTATGGTTAAGCTTTTGCCTTGATTCTTGGGAATGATTATCTTGATTTTGCGTATATCAATTCTGTAAAAGACCTTTAAAACAGGACTTTAGTAATGAACTTTAATGAAATTATATTATCATACATGGTGTTAATTATATATGTTCTTTTATTATGACTATTATTGCTTGGCTTGACTACATGTGATTAAAATTGTTATGACGTAGCTTTATAACCGTAATCAAGTGTAACATCAACCACACTTCTTATTTTTATGATCTTTGTATTTTGCACGATTCAGTAATTATTTATTTGAACTCATACTTTTCTCGAGTAAAGTTTTTAAAGTATATGAAAGCTTTACAAATTCTATGGTTGATATGATTATTTTGAAACTATTAATAAACCTTGCAAGAGATGCTTATCAATAATGGCAAGTTAAGCTTGTTAGGACCAGGTAATATTTTTAAAATTTGATATAAAAAGTCCTACATTTCACTATGTGTAATTCTTATAAAGTACTTATCAAATATTATATACCGATGTCGACACACTGCATATTTGATAAAAAAATCGACAAATCTTTTGGTGTTGTGTGCTACCAGTGAATGATCACATGTAATTCTTAGTAGTCCCATCTTCCCTATAGCTAGATCTCTGAATGAAGATGCAAGTTATGTAAAATTCGCGCTTATAGTTCCCAAAAAAATTGAGCAATCCCTTCATTAGTCCAACTGGAAGTCCTGAAATTGAGTTGAAGGAGTGCATGCTCTTTATCTTTCAAAGTAGCGTTATCAACGATTTATTAATCGGATACCGAGGAACTGCCGTGTAATTCATATAGACATTTCTCAGAACAAGGACATTGGAAGGTCCTCTAATAATTATCTCTGAGACCTGGATCCGGGGATGTATTAAACTTGAGTTGTTTGTTGCACTTGAATTTTAAAATTCCATTGTATCTTTTGGACAAAGAATACATGAAGGATGAGATGTATCCTTAACTTATCCTCTCTAACACAGCAAAGGAACCAAATTAAGCTACAACCTGCAACGTATTTACAGTTTAGCTTTATATGCTTACTCAGTATTATTAATTGTTTCTTCTCTATTTTGCCTAGTTGAAATCAAATCAAAAGTCATTATGTGCTAATTTCTCTTCTTAATTCCTGAGATTAGTCCCAATTGCACATACCTAAAGCTTGGAACTGACCGATTTCATTTTTATGTAGTGGTTTGTAGATACGTATGATAGGCAATGTTGCACCATCATTTAGCTGCTAGAAACTATTTAATGCTTAGAAGCTTGACTGCAAATACTTGTTATTTATATCTTAAGCACAAGTCCTCATCAGGCATAGGGTTTCTTAGCCCGTCTTTAATTTATAATATCACATCACAAGCTATCACGAAATCCACAACTCATCAAAATTGCATTTAGTTTCATGTACTTGTTAACCGTTTTCCTGGAGAAGTCCTTTGTCTATATTAAGCTCAAGGGGAGGTACAGTAGTTTGTTCACCTTCATAACTATTTGAATTGTGTATCATCCATCCATCTCAAACAGTACCACAATTATATGTTTAAGTCGGAAATTTCTAAGATGAAGGTTTTTTTCTTAATTTGACACAAGAATCCCTAAAGCAGCACATTTCTTTCATCTAACTGAAAAGGCTGTATTTATATATGAAGCAGAGTTCCTTATCGTGACTCAAGGAATAGATAATTACAGATGTACACTTGTACTTCTGTTTCTAAAATTCAGTTCCCATGAAGATTGAGCAATCCCTTCAAAGGTCTGACTGGAAGTCCAGAAATTAAGTTGGAGTTCATTCTCTTTAACTTCCTAAGTAGCTTCATCAATGATGCTTGAATCAATATCAAGGCAATGCCATGTGAGTCATATGGACATTCCTCCGAACAAGAACATTGTAAGGTCCTGTATAAACTACCCCTGAGGCCTAGATGTATTAATCTTGAGCTGTTTGCTCAGCAGAGGGACGTGTTAATTTGTCATACACTCAGATCTCCGAATCCTTCTATTTCTCTTTGCACCTTGAGAGGTTTTGGTTCAGCATGAGAGTTTCCTCTTTACTGGACGAGTTAAGCAACCCTTGTTTTGAAGCTTAGGAGTATTCAAAGCGGAAAGAGCTAAATTTGGAAGATGTTAACTTGTGTAAAGAGCTGATGTTGGAATGTGTTAATTTGTGTAGGGAATTCTGCTGATTATGCACCTGATTTTAAAAGATTTTTTATGCTTTAAACTTGAAAAGAAGGTTAAGGGCTTCGAAGTATTAAGTTTGAACAGATTTTTTTCTACTAAACAGGTTTGAACAGACTAATGATTCTCTGTCTAATTTTTTAATTCCTCCGAGGAAGTTCTCCTCGGCTTGCTTAGTTGAATTTGGGATAACTAGTGAATCAACTTTTTGTGCCGTTGTGCTAATCATACAGAATTATAATTTTGCCAGTTTCAAGGATTGTCTTGCTATCATGTTGTATAGATCAGAGTCTCCAAAAACGTCAATGGAAGTATATATTTTGCATGAGAAATTTGGGGTTTGGAACAAGGTCTTCACTATTGGATCACCACAAAGTAACCTGAAGTCTGTGAATTGCAGATCAGCAATGGCTTCTATAGTTAAGCCTTTGTATTGATTCTTTGGTGTGGTTATCTTGATTTTTTATTCTGGAAATTCTGATAGAGGAGCTTCAGGACCTTGAAGCTGGAGTACAAAACTAATCTAAAACTATATCATCATACTTGATGTTAATTATATTTGTTCTTTATTTTCGCTTTAATCTAGCTTGAACATATGTTTGACTATTATCATTATGACTAACAGTGTTGTACCATCATTCAGCTGCCGGAAAATATTCAATGCTTAGGAGCTTGACTTTTAATACTCGTTATATTTTTCTTAAGCACAGGTCCTTACCATACACAGGGTGAGGGTTTCTTAGCTCTTCTTTAATTTCCACTATCACTAAATCCACAACTCATCAAAATTGCCTTGAGTTTCATGTACTTGCAACTATTTGTCCGTCGCTGTCAAAATTAAGAGTCCTTGGAGTAAAGTATACTTTGGGGCATACTTTTGTCTATATTGAGCTGAAGAAGAGATACAGTAGTGTGTTCACCTTGAAGAGATTCGCCTCTTGATGTTTTAGTGACCTAACTATTTGCATTATGAGCCAGAGTAATTTATCACGACTCAGGGGCTAGATAAATCAGATTTTCAAAAGAGTGATTAGCTTGATGAAGTATAAGGACACTATTATAAGGGCTTGGAAGGCTGTATTATGTGTATGGGTGAGAGAAAGTGATGAAAGAAATGCAAAAGTAAAGACTGAAAAGGAAGAAAAAGATAGAAAGTATGCATAAGAACTTGCAAGACTTGAACAAAGATTAAATGAGCTCAAGGAAAAGGGGTTGAGCAGACTTTCTAAGGATAAACATTTCTGAATATAAAGGTTGGAAGATTCTCAAGATTTAGAGCTGGTTACCTAAATGGTTATTCATTAGATGAGTGGCTCAAGCTTATGGAAGCTCTAAGAGGGACTGAAATCATAGAAGAACTACAAGTTCTAGTAAATCTTAAAGACCTTATTAGAAAAGAGCCAGGCTATGAGGACTTCATGTAATGAATGTACTTATCAAACTCATATAATCACTCAATGTATAAAAGTTGTAATTCTATCAAATTTTTTATGTAATAATAATTAGTTCATTGTAACTTGGGGTTAGTCTTGTTACCAGGCATGAATTTGTGATAAACAATCTTCTCACAACTTGGGGGAGATTGTTGTGCAAGACATGCTTGTATCATATCAAGACTAAGTCAAATTGACACCCCTAAGAATTAGTTGTATGATAATCTAAAATTGTATTTTGTACTGTATTACTTGAGTCTGTAAAAATGTCAAAGATTAGACTGGAGTATTTTTCTGTAAACAGTCCCAAGCCTAAGAATAAACTCTGGAAAAAGATCAAGAAGATCATGCCTCGGAGAAATTGTTAAGAAGCTTGGAGTTGAATAATTCTGTTTTAGGAAAAATGTTCTAAGTCAATATATCTACAAGTCACAGAACAAGTCATATAGAGAAGTCATTCGAGAACTCTAGAATGACTTATGGAGAAGTCCAAAACAGCTTATAGAGAAGTCTCAGAGATATTGACAAGCCAAATGAAGACATGAAGATTTGAGATATCGACAAGTCAAATTATCATTAGAGATCTCAGAGATATTTTCAAGTCAAAATGTATATAGAGATCTCTGAGATATCGACAAGTCATTTCTGCATCAGAAAACTTAGAGATATCGACAAGTGAAAATGAAGATACGAAAATTTAGAGATATCGACAAGTTAATTTTCTCATCAGAGATCTCAGAGATATCGATAAGTCAAAATGCTTATGGAGATCTCAGAGATATCGAAAAGTCATTTTCGCATGCAAAAATTTGGAGACATCGACAAGCCAAGTTCACTAATAGAGAACTAAGAGACCTGGATAAGTCAAAGACACTTATAGAGAACTAAGAGATATCGATAAGCCATTATACTTATCGAGATGTCAGTTCTCTATAACACCAAACTGGAGATCTCGATATGAACCTCAAGTACAGAATGTAGACAAGTTAAATATTCAAGATTATCAATCAACAAACGATCTAATCACTTAGATTAAAAAGTCTACAAAAGCAGCTTGAAGACTACAAGATCAAAGGCCAAGATTAATTGACAAGGAAAAGCCACATATCTACAGGATATGCAAAGATTCACTTAGCCAGAAATGGAAAGCTTTAGAGATAACTTAAAGTAGGGTTTAGTACATCTTCTTGCATGCCGTGTAAACTTGTGTTTACTAATCTATAAAGTAAACACCGGTTCTTTGCTTTTAAATTGTATCAAATAGATCTAGTTTTTCTAGTAACTCTCAAGGAAGAAGCTGAGTTCTTCTTCCTTGGTTTAGCATGACTGCATGAGAGGTTTCTGTTTTCTGGATGAGTTAAGCAAGCCTTGTTTTAGATCTAATTTTGGAAGATGTTAACTTGTATGAAGACTTTTGTTGTATGAAGACTTTTGTTGTATGAATAGATTTACGATTCTTTTTTGTTTTTTATTCCTCATATAGTCGGAGGAAGTATTAGGCATTTTATAGACAAATGACGTATCTATAGAAAAGACGACATACATTGTTAATTTTATTTGTTTATATATATATATATATTTGACATAATGCTTATGTTTCTTTTCTGAAACCTGTATAACCAAAATTTTCTTTCAAATTCAGTTTTAACACAATTACTAAATAAATTAAAGAGTAAAATGCAAAGTGTATACCTGTAATTTCAAGCTTCTGCATTGTGTCTACTTCCAATTTAAACAATGCAATGTGTGTACCTGCAGTTGGAGAAACAATGCAAGTTGTGTACAACCGCTAGGTTGTGTTGACAGAGCTAACGGCATGGTTTGTCTTTTCAATGGTTGCAAATCAGGCGTCTTTAACATCCCAAACCTCCCGCCAATTCAGTTAAATTCAGTTAGTGTCTTAACCTAGGTGCATCTCTTTTCTCACTCCCATACTACTCATTGCAATGTCTTAAACTTCATATCCATAACTGATTTTACTCTTATTTTAAAAGGTTGTCTTGGTTGTTGAGAGATTTTGCGGATCATCTTCAATATTTACCCAATGAATGTCCAGATTATAGTCGTGAGTTTATCTTCTTTATTCATGCATACCTAGTGTTCAATTATGAATTTTTTTTGTTGTGT
Source organism: Apium graveolens (assembly GCF_009905375.1). NCBI lineage: Eukaryota > Viridiplantae > Streptophyta > Magnoliopsida > Apiales > Apiaceae > Apium > Apium graveolens. The sequence continues at coordinate 80,117 of NW_027417941.1, read as the reverse complement.
TTAGATGTTAAATGTGTATGTTCTTGGTATATGTTTGTATTTTACTGTATTTTTTTTCAATTAATTTCATATTTTGTTGACCTAGAATTATAGTGATGTGCTATTTATGTGTTTGGTTCTGTTAGTGTGCAAAAGATATGTTTGTTTACATGCAAGTAACGTTAAATGAGTATGAATATGCAGGTGTTCATGATAATTTTACCATTAAGCTACATATTAATGGGCACTTTGAAACAAATCCTAAAACTTATGTGGATGGACAAGTAAGATATGTCGATAACTGTGATGTAGATCAGGTGAGCATAATAGAAATTTGTAGCATGCTTAATGAGTTTGGAGAACTTAGTCTAGGTCAAATGTTCTACAAAAGGCCCTGTTCTGAAATGGATATAGATTTATTTTCTCTTGTGTCTGATTCTGATGTAGTTGCAATGTGTGGCCATATTGATAGTAGTAGGATTATGTATGTGTATTGTGATAGTAGCCCACAGAGAGCCAAGAGAGTGTTGACTATGTTCCCTATTCAAATTGGTTCAATATCGATTTATTGGATCCTAAAAGTGCAGAATTTGAAAAGGAAGAACTTAGAAAAATATTAGAGTTTGATAGAATCAATGTGGATCAATGTGAAGATCTAGTGGTTGTAGAGGCTGATGATGAGGGAGAAAATGATGTTAATGAAGAGAATGAACATAGTGAAATATAGTGAAATAGGGAGCTTTCATGACGATAGTTCAAATGTAGATAGCACTGATTAGGAAGTTTGTGCTCTAAAAGAGAAAAGAAGGTTAGCCAAGGAGAAGTAAGTGATGTTGGTGGGGAGAAATTTTGGAATGGTGCTGCTGGTTGGACAGATTGGATAAATCAGGGAGATGGTAATGATCAAGTGATGTCTGACTTAAGTGATTGTGATGATAGTGATGTTGAAAGGTGGGTTGCTAATAGCGCTGATGATGAGGATGGTGAACTAATTTACCCTTTTAGAAATGCAGTGAGAACTCATTCTATTTTACAGAGGAGGCCTGTGAAGCAACTTAGAAATTTTGGCAGGAGGGTGAATTTTGTATGTGGAGGAAATGGATGCAAGTGGTATATATATGCATCTCCAATGCCAAGATCATCTTCTTATCAAGTAAAGACATACCAAAGGAATCATACATGTTTTGAAACTTTTAAACAGGCTAACTGCAAGGTGGATTGCACAGTATTATGAAAATGATATTAGGATGAATCCCACCTGGCCTATTCCTGCTCTGCAAAAGAAGGTAGTTAATGATTGGAGGTGAGGTGTAAGTGTACATGTTGTTCGGCACTAGGTCATATTAAGGGTGACCATAAATTACAGTATGGCCTATTGTGGGACTACATTAATCAGTTGAAAAAGGTGATGCCTGAAAGTACAGTAGAGAGGAAAGAAGAAGGTTCAAAAGATATATATTTATCTTGGACCTATTAAAAGGGGAATTAAAGCAGGATGTAGGCCTATCATTGGTCTTGATAGTTGTCACCTAAAAGGTCCATATGGTGACCAGTTGTTAGCTGCAGTAGGGAGATTCCAATGATGGAATGTATCCAATTGCTTGGGCAGTAGTAGAAGCCGAAAACACTAACGTATGTAACTGGTTCTTGACATAACTAGCTGTTGATGTTGATTTCCAAAACAGTGGTGCTTGGACATTTATATCAGAGAGACGGAAGGTAAAATCAATATTTACATTGATAATCCATTATAGAGTTCAAAATGTTACTATCTTATATTCAAACTTCCATGCAAGGTTTAATCAATGCACTCATGAATGTGGTCCCAAATGCAGAACATAGGTTCTATGTAATGCATATGTATAATAACATGAAAAATGTGCATAAAGGAAGGGGATTAATGTCTCTACTTTGGTTGGCACCACAACTGAATACTCTTTCAACAAACACATGGATGCACTGAAGAAGGTAATAACATATTATCCCTGTTTCTTGTAATAGCATATTAAAATGAAAATTATGCAATTCATGTTTATTGATTTGATAATAGTTGTCAAAAAAAGCTTATGATTGGCTAATGGAGAAACCAAGATCACAGTGGACTAGATCAACATTTCCTAATACTTGCTTGTCAGACATGTTTGTAAATAATCATTGTGAGGTGCTCAACAATAGCATTGCAAATGTTAGAGATTTACCTATCATTGGACTATTAAGACTGTCATGAAAAGAATTCAGGTTAGGAGGGACAAAATGTTGCACACCTATCAACTAAATCCTATATGTCTTAATGCAATGAGGAAAGTTAGCAAGTAAGTACCAATTTATATTTTTTACAAGTTTTATTTTTTGTTGCATTTTACTCATATTTTAGCACATTTCAGGGTTGTTAAGTACAGTGATGGTGTAATGGTACAATGGTCAGGTGCTAGTAAATATTTATGCACTATGACTGATGGTGGTCATGAGATTGTAGTAGACTTGGATAATAAGACTTGTGTTTGCAGAAAGTATGACCTAACTGGTTTATCTTGTTATGCTTGTATAAAGTGGAAAAACTTTTCTTTGGTGAGTTATATTGTGCATGTTTGGGGTAGTCATTTTGGTGCCCATTTTTGAATAAAGCTCATTTTATTTTTAAAGCACCTGTTTGGCAATTTCATATGTGGGCTACATTTGATCATTTTGGAGCCCAAGGAAGAATGTTAGGAATCCTTACATTTTCATTCTTCATTTTAATTCACCACTCACATTTTCTATTTTTAAAAAAAATTATATTAACTTAAAACCCTGCTATATATAAAATATTTATAATATTAGATGATTTTTTCAAATTTAATTCGATGATTCTAAAATATAAAATTTGCTTATTTAGAATTTCTAAATGATGATTAGTTATTTTTTAATTTTAATTTTATTTTATCTCGTTTTAATCGTATAGTTTTGCTTTAACTTGATACCATTGTACCGACCAAACAAAATCAATTTAATTATATTAAGTTTTGAAATTTAGCTTTAGCACAATCAATACTGTAATTTTATTTTTTTCAAGACTAATATTGTATTCTCCAACCGTTCCCTTTTTTTAGTCACATTTAAAAAAAATGCTTAAATAATTGTCACAATCCTTTCAATGCACTCTCTATCAAATATTTTCAATGTCAACCCATTTGATCCCTATTCCCACTCTTTTACTTTACAACTAATACACACATCTAACTCAATATTGAGTACAATAATTAGTGGTATACATACAAACAATTTATATAATTAATTTCTCTAATATGTGTATTTTTTTGCAAATGTGACAACTGAAAAGAGACGAAGGAAGTATTATATAATTTTATCTCGAGGTTATTATCTAGGTTTTTAAATTTTCTAATTTTTTTATATTCATGTATCAAAATTATTATTCATTCCTATAATTTAAAATTTACTCTTTAATTTTGTTTTAAAAAAAATATAACTTATAAATTATAATTTATCAAACACATTATCGATGTATAAGTAACTTATATGTAAAATTATCCAAACACTTAATTAACTTATAAGTTTCGAAGGTCATACCACTTATATGACACTTTTCAGCTTTAAGTCATCAGTTACATTTTTTAAGAAATCCCAAACAGGCTCATTCATAAGACATATAAGAAGGGCATGTTTTTAAAAATATATGCATGTACTGTAGAACCAATCAATAGTGAGCAGTATTGGGATAAGATGCCATTTCCTGGGCCACTACATCCTCAGATAAAAATTCAACCAGGCAGGTCAAAGAAAAAAGAAACAAAAAAATGATGTGGTGCCAGGGGACATGGTACCAGAACAAACTAAGCCAAAAAGACAACACACAACTGTTGTCTGCAGCTATTGTGGAGAGACCAAACATAATGTTAGGACATATCCAGTAAAGGTAATAATTTTATGATGACTACTTCATTTACATCATAATTTTCAATTTTATGAACTAATTTTGGTTTTTGTATTTTGTAATTGTAGAAACATGATAAAACAGTTGAAGGAGGTGAGATCATGCCAATTTAGGTTCTACCACATGGGATAAAATTAAGAAAAATACAATGCCAAAGAAAAAAAAGAAATCGGTTGAAGTAGTTGTTGATGTAGTTAATGTTCATGGTAGTGCAAATGAAGTCCCATTAATCCCAACTGTAGACACTCTCCCAAGTATTGGTACAGGACACAATCAAGGTGGCACTTTCATACCCACAATTGAACATGCATTCCTAGATAATGCACCATTGGGAATTCAGCCATGCCAAGGTAAATTCGAGGGTAAACAGGTGACTGGACTAAAACAAATTGAAGCAGCTAGAAATGCAAAGAAGACATCAATTATGAAGAAACCATTATGGAAGTTATGAAGTATTTTATTAGGTTAATTTTTTTATTTTAAGTAATTATGCTTGCTATTTAGAAGCTATGAAACTATGAAGTTATCCTTGATTTAGGCATTGTTTTTTGGATTCAAAATTTAAGCAATTTTGAATGTTTCATTTTGGGGCAGTTCCAATACAAGGAAAAACTTGTGTACTTCACTTTTGATTATATATGAGAAGGCATTACTTTAGCAATTGTATGATCAGTTTTTTATTCATTTACATGTGCTCATATTGCATTTAAATCTGATAGCTTGTAGCTTCATAGTGGGAATCTTTGGTGTTTACAACATTGACATGACATGCATTGATCAGATTTGGTCTTGGTCAAAAAACTAAACATTGTAACTTATTTTGCTTTTAAAAACGGGTGGTTACAATAATGGTGCATTTATATCTAACACTAGTTTAATGGTTATAAATTGCAACTTCTTCTTGTACTAAAGACATCAAATATGAAAATACAAATACCCTACACACAAATACACTACAAACAGAAGTAATGGTAAATTGGAGTAAACCAATTGATGAGTATTGCAAGATCAATGAGAAGGGCATCTTTAAAAGGTCTGCAATGAAATCATCTGTAGGTTGTGTGTTAAGAGATAGTAATGGTCAATGGGTATCTGGGTGTGTGGGGGGGGTGATAGGCCTTGTTGTGCCTCTGCATGCACAGCTGTGGGGGATTTACTATGATCTTAAGTATGCTTGGGAGCATAACATCACCACTGTGACTCTTGAGTGTGATTCTGCTGAGGCTGTTATTTTAGTTTGGGAGAATGATCCCAACTACCCAATGACTTATGTTGTACATATGTTGTGTACTTGATGATTTCATAAACAAAACATCTAAGTAGATTTTACTTAGTGAAATTATGTAGCACTCGACGGATAAGAATTATAGTCCCGACGGATAACTCATTATAGTCCCGACGGATGATTAACTTATTATCCATCGAGTGAGTAGCTTATGTAATGATAAGTTTGTAGCACAATTATGTATGCACCTTTGTATAGAATCTGTAGTAGCATATAAGTCATGTTGACTTTAACTAGATATGCAGAATAGGTTGATTAATTGTACATAAATGATGTCTTGTAATTCTATATAAGTGAAATGAAGTCATATGCTTGATTGCTACCCGACAGATAACCTACAAAGCAACCGACGGATGATCAACAACCCGATGGATGATCAACAACCCGACGGATGATCATATAAAGAATTCAAACAGCAGTTGAACAGTGAAAGCTGACACACAGCCGTCGAGATGCATACAAACCTACTGTGGAAGCCCATTAACCGGGTAATAGAGGACGAAAAGCAGCAAAGCTTAAGACTGTTAGTTTTTATATTTGTTCAGTCTTTTTGACTTTGTAATCTTGGTATTATATAAACCAAGAGTGTAGCAAATAAAAAAAGAACTGAGATAGCTAAGAAACACAAAAACAGAGAAACCTTTGTAAGCGGAATCACTAGCATTTCCTGTATTCTCAGTAGTTCAATTTGTAAGCAGCTGTGAGCATTCTTGCACACAGAGTCCTCTCGATATAATATATATATCTCTGGTGGAATTGTTTAAATCCACCAGAAAGTTTTTAAAGACTCTTGTTTTTAATTACTTATGTTTTGATTCAATTAAGTTTCTATTCCGCATTGTGCTAATCAAAACAAGTATATCTATATTCGAGTTGAACATTTTTATTTTGAGAAAAAGGTTCAAGAATTCCATTCAACCCCCCTTCTGTAATTCTTGCTATATTGTTAAGGGACTAACAATTGGTATCAGAGCAAGCTCTTAATCTACAAAAAGTTTAAAGATCAAAACAATTTAGCAAGATGAACAAGAAAGATGTTGGAGTCAAGATTCCTTTTCTTGATAAAGATAATTACCATCATTGGAAGGTAAAGATGCATCTTCATATGCTTTCTCAAGATGAGGCCTATGTGGACTACATAGAAAGAGGCCCTCATGTTCCAATGAGAGCTGCAACAGGAAACGAGCCATCTGTTCCAAAGCCAAGGCATGAATGGTCTGATCCTGACATTGAACAAGTCAGGAAAGATAAAAAGGCCATGAACATTCTGTTCAATGGAGTTGATGCAGACATGTTTGATAACATTATCAACTGCAAAACTGCCAAGGAAGTTTGGGACACAATACAGATAATTTGTGATGGCACTGAGCAAGTAAGAGAAAATAAAATGCAGCTCCTGATTCAGCAATATGAGCATTTTCACAATGAAGAAAGTGAGTCACTCACTGACATTTTTAGTAGATTCCAAAAACTACTAAATGCTCTTAAGTTGCATGGAAGAGTCTATCAGACTAAAGACCCCAATCTGAAATTTCTCAGATCTCTTCCAAAGAAATGGAAACCAATGACAGTCTCATTGAGAAACTCACAAGATTATAAGGAGTTTACTTTGGAGAGACTGTATAGCATTCTGAAGACCTATGAGCTTGAGATAGAGCAGGATGAAAGAATGGAGAGATGAAAGAAGAAAGGAGAATCCATTGCACTAGTTGCTGATATGGAAAAGGAGAAGGAAGTGAAGATGGAAGCTGTAGAATCAACTTCAAAGGTCTGTGAGAATAAGGGTAAGGGGCTAGCAGCAGAAAGTGAAGATTCATTGAGCCAAGATGACATGGAGGACATTGATGAGCACCTAGCATTTCTTTCAAGAAGATTTTCCAAGCTCAAGTTCAAGAAGAACTTTGGAGCAGCCAAGCCAAATAGAAACATGGTGGATAAGTCATAATTCAAATGTTTCAAATATGGTTTGGCAGGGCATTTTGCAAATGAGTGTAGAAAGTCAGATTCCAGTAAGAAAAGGTTTGAGTCTGTAGATTATAAGCAAAAATACTTTGATCTACTCAAACAAAAGGAAAGGGCTTTTATTATACAAGAAAATGACTGGGCAGCAGATGGTTTGGATGAAGATGAAGATGTCAGCTATGTCAATCTAGCCCTAATGGCCAAGTCTGATGAAACAGAGACAAGTTGCTCAAGCAATCAGGTAATCACTACAAATCTTGCACATTTATCTAAAGCTGAGTGTAATGATGCCATAAATGACATGTCTACAAAATTGTATCATTTGCGTGTTACACTTAAGTCTCTCACTAAAGAAAATGCTAAAATCAAAGAAAACAACTTGTTTTTAAGTGAGAGGAATAATGTGCTTGAGTCTCAGTTTGTTGAGTTTGAGAAACTAAAAATTGAGTGTAAGATTGCCAAGGAGGAATTAACTGAGTCCCTGAAAAAGGAAGAAATTTTGAAGAAGCAGCTCGAGCGTGAACAAGAGGTGATTAAAGCATGGAAAACATCCAGGGATGTTCATGCTCAAATCACCAAAGTTCAAGGAATTGAGTCTTTTTGTGATGAAGCCTGGAAAAAGAATAAGGAGAAACTAGAACCTAATTTGGTAGATGGTTTGCTGACAGATGTAGACTCGACGGATGATGAGGACTATCCGTCAGATAACAAAAAGTGTTATCCGTCGAATGATGAAAATCCTCATCCGTCGGCTGTAAGCAAGCCCATTAGCAAAGCCAAACTAATCAAGCTGAATGAGAAGTATGGGTCTGTTTCCAAAAATTTTATTTCAGGAGAGTCAAGTCAAGCTAAGAAAGGGAAAAAGGCTAATGTTGGTCACATGACTGTCAAACAGTTAAGTGATAGACTTGAGAAAATTGAGGTAAAAACAGAGACTAAAAAGAAAAACAATAGGAATGGTAAAGTAGGGATTAACAAACACAATAACTACACACCTCATAAATATGCTCCAAGAAAAATCTGTGTCAATTGTGGTAGTGTAAATCATTTGTCTGTTAATTGCAAATCTGCCATGCCTACTCCCATGTCTGTTCAGCCTCAATTTCCTAACATGAATGCCATGCCTGTTAATGCTATGCCTACACAGAATATGAATGCACAGTTTGCTAATATGCCATTTGCACCTAATCCATATTATGCTGCATACAGTATACCTCAAATGCCATTTAGCATGCCATATTGGAATAACATATTTACACCAAGCATGTCATTTCCTGTTAGCCATAACATGCATGATAATTCTGTTGCATTTAATGGTTTCAAAGGTACAACCCAATTGACTAAGGAAGAATCTGAAATTCCTAAGTCAAATGAGATAAGACCTAAGAAACAGAAGAAGAAAGCTAACAAGGCAAGACCCAAGGAAACTTGGGTACCAAAATCAACTTGATTTGATTTTGATGTGTGCAGGGAAACAGAAGGAATCTTTGGTACTTGGATAGTGGCTGTTCAAGACACATGACTGGTGATTCTACCCTGCTCACAGAGTTTAAGGAGAGAGTTAGCCCAAGTATTACTTTTGGAGATGACAGCAAAGGATATACTGTGGGATATGGCTTGATTTCAAAGGACAATGTCATCATTGAAGAGGTTGCCTTAGTGGATGGTCTCAAACACAATCTGTTGAGTATCAGCCAGCTTTGTGATAAAGGCAACTCAGTAACCTTCAACAAAGAAGCCTGTGTTGTGACTAACAATCAAAACAACAAAGTGGTTCCCACTGGTGTGAGAAGAGGGAATGTGTACCTAGCTGACTTTAACTCAACTAAAGCAGAATCTGTAACTTGTCTTCTCAGTAAAGCAAGTCAAGATGAAAGTTGGCTATGGCACAAGAAGCTATCCCATTTAAACTTCAAGACCATGAATGAGCTGGTAAAGAAAGATCTAGTAAGAGGCATTCCTCTAGTGGAGTTTACAAAGGATGGACTGTGTGATGCCTGCCAAAAAGGGAAGCAGATCAAAGCATCATTCAGGAAGAAGCTTGATTCAACAATTGAAGAGCCTCTGCAACTGCTTCACATGGATTTGTTTGGACCAGTCAATGTATTATCAATTTCAAAGAAAAGATTTTGCCTAGTAATTGTAGATGATTTTTCAAAGTTCTCTTGGACATATTTCCTAAAGTCTAAAGATGAGACTAGTGAAATCATCATCAATCACATAAGGCAAGTTAACAATCATCCTGATTTTAAAGTTAGAAGAATCAGGAGTGACAATGGAACTGAGTTCAAGAACTATGTCATGAGAGCATTTTGTGAGGAATATGGGATCTTGCATGTGTTTTCAGCAGCAAGGACTCCACAACAGAATGGAGTAGTGGAATGAAAGAACAGATCTCTTATTGAAGCTGCAAGGACAATGCTTGAAGAATCAAAATTACCAACATATTTCTGTGCTGAAGCTATAAATACTGCATGCTACACTCAGAATATTTCTCTGATTAATCAAGCAAGATGCATGACTCCTTATCAATTGTTCAAGAACAAGAAGCCAACTCTAAACTTTCTTCATGTCTTTGGTTGTAAATGTTATATTCTGAGAAATCAAACTGATCAAAATGGGAAGTTTGATGCTAAAGTAGATGAAGGAATTTTTGTTGGATATGCTGTTGGTAAAGCATATAGAGTCTACAATCTAAGAACTAATATTGTTGTAGAATCTATACATGTTGTGTTTGATGATAAAAAGATTGAAGGACTAAAAGATGGAGATTACCATGAGAGCCTCAAATTTGACAATGTGGAGATGGCTAGTGATGAAAGTGATGATGAAAGTGATCAAGAAACGGTATCTAAGGATAATGCAGATAAATCCACTACCAATGAAGCACAAAACTCTACATCTGTCGAGTTGCATAATGCTTCATCCGTCAGGAGGCAATCTGCGTTATTCGTCGGAAGACAACCTGCCTCATCTGTCGGTACTCAAAATTCACCATCCGTCGGGTTATCAAAAGGAGCAGGAAGTCAAGACAGATCACCTACAGAAAACTCTCCCTTCTCAAATCAAAGATCCACAAACTCAGGGGGAGTTTCTAGCAATCAAAACTCAATCACACATCAAGACAATCATGAGGCCTCTTCATCTAGAGCCAATCTACCTCAACAAAGGAAATGGACAAAAGATCACCCCTTTGAACTTATCATTGGTGATGTTTCTTCTAGAGTTCAAACAAGGAGAGCAACTCAGGAAGAATGTCTATACAGCAGCTTTCTGTCAAAGGAAGAACCAAAGAAGGTAGAGGAAGCTTTGTTAGATCCTGATTGGATTTTAGCTATGCAGGAGGAGATAAACCAATTTGAAAGGAATAAAGTATGGAATCTGGTACCCAAGCCTAAAAGAAAGAATCCAATAGACACCAAATAGGTATTCAGAAACAAGATGGATGAAAATGGCATAGTAGTAAGGAACAAAGCCAGATTGGTTGCTAAAGGCTATTGCCAGCAAGAAGGAATAGATTTTGATGAAACATTTGCTCCTGTTGCAAGACTTGAAGCCATCAGAATCTTCTTAGCCTATGCAGCCCATGCCAATTTCAAAGTCTATCAAATGGATGTCAAAAGTGCCTTTCTGAATGGAGATTTGGAGGGAAATGTATGTTAGCCAACCTCCTGGCTTTGAAGATCCAAAATTTCCAGAGTATGTCTATTATCTACTGAAAGCACTTTATGGACTGAAGCAAGCACCTAGAGCCTGGTATAACACTTTATCAAAGTTTCTTTTGGAAAATCACTTCACAAGAGGTACTGTAGATAAAAATTTATTTTTCAGAAATGTTAATGGCTCTAGCATACTTGTTCAAATTTATGTAGATGATATTATTTTTGGCTCTACAGATGAGAAACTTTGTAAAAAGTTTTCCAAATTGATGCAAAGTAAGTATGAAATGAGTATGATGGGAGAACTAACTTACTTTCTTGGTTTACAAGTTAAACAAGTTAGTGATGAAATATTCATTAGTCAAACTAAATATATTTTTTATCTTTTAAAGAAGTTTGATCTAATGGATTGCACATCTGCAAAAACTCTCATGGCCACTGCATATGTTGTGTACTTGATGATTTCATAAACAAAACATCTAAGTAGATTTTACTTAATGAAATTATGTAGCACTCGACGGATAAGAATGATAGTCCCGACGGATAACTCATTATAGTCCCGACGAATGATTAACTTATTATCCATCGAGTGAGTAGCTTATGTAATGATAAGTTTATAGCACAGTTATGTATGCACCTTTGTATAGAATCTGTAGTAGCATATAAGTCATGTTGACTTTAACTAGATATGCAGAATAGGTTGATTAATTGTACATAAATGATGTCTTATAATTCTGTATAAGTGAAATGAAGTCATATGCTTGATTGTTACCCGACGGATAACCTACAAAGCAACCGACGGATGATCAACAACCCAACGGATGATCAACAACCCGACGGATGATCATATAAAGAATTCAAACAGCAGTTGAACATTGAAAGCTGACACACAGCCGTCGAGATGCATACAAACCTACTATGGAAGCCCATTAACCGGGTAATAGAGGATGAAAAGCAGCAAAGCTTAAGACTGTTAGTTTTTATATTTGTTCAGTCTTTTTGACTTTGTAATCTTGGTATTATATAAACCAAGAGTGTAGCAAATAAAAAAATAACTGAGATAGCTGAGAAACACAAAAACAGAGAAATTTTTGTAAGGAGAATCACTAGCATTTCCTGTATTCTCAGTAGTTCAATTTATAAGCAGCTGTGAGCATTCTTGCATACAGAGTCCTCTCGATATATTATATATATCCCTGGTGGAATTTTTTAAATCCTCCGGAAAGTTTTTAAAGACTCTTGTTTTTAATTACTTATGTTTTGATTCAATTAAGTTTCTATTCCGCATTGTGCTAATCAAAACAAGTATATCTATATTCGAGTTGAACATTTTTATTTTGAGAAAAAGGTTAAAGAATTCCATTCAACCCCCCTTCTGTAATTCTTACTATATTGTTAAGGGACTAACAACTTATTTGTTGGAGCTCAACAACAACCTCATGCAAGAAGACTGGGACGATGTCCAGTTGGAGGAGATCAGTGAAGGAGCAAATCAGGAAGCCCTATCCTTGGCTAGTTACTGTCAGGCTGGTGAAGGGGGTATAGAGATTTTCAAAGAACCACTAGGTGCAGTGAGGGCCATTACGGAAGAGGAGATGGAGGGATAATTATGTTCTTGCTTTTGGTGTTCTTCTATGTGTTTCTTTTATTTCTTTGCAAATCATGTTGCTTAAGTTGTTATGGTCTTGTCATGTTGCTTATGTTATCATCAGTGATGATTATATTGTCATCCCTGCTTTATCTATGTATTTGCTTTATCTAAGTGTGCTTAACAACAAAATGCTATGGTGATCAAGAAAATGCAAATATCAAGATTTTACACAATAACAAATTTGATTCATTCATTACTACATCAAATACTACTTTAAACACAATGAACCACAATAAACATAACTAAAGCAAGCAACTACATTTCTTGTCCTAAATCATTAGCACACAAGTATACAAACACCAAGCATATTACAACCACAAAGAAGCTACATTTAAAGCAATTCTAGTTCTTCTTCGACTTCATCATCTGCTCTTCTTGAACCAAACGCAAATTTTCAATTTCATCTTCATTAGCTTCAATTCACCTTAACAACCCACCAATGTCAGCTACATTACGACTGCACAACGGCGGATCAATCCATCGAAAGTAGTTACACCCATTTCTCTCATGAACACAACCAATGAATCTTCTTACTGCATTCTTTTCAGTCCTTGCAGTGCGTTGAGCTCCTGCTTCACCACAATCACATATTTCAGCCATTAGTTGGAAAAAAGAGTAAAAAGAAAGTGAGCTCTACAAATTAGTTTTATAGAATTCGGGTTGGAAATGATATAACCCGAGTATATTTATTCAAATGTGATAAATTAAAAATAGGTTTCTTTAGTTTTCATTTGGTTTTCACGGCGTTAACACTACACTAACGGAAAGATACACTTTGCACAACTTTGCAAACTGGAGGTACACGTTTTGCATTGTTTGAATTTGAGGTACACACAATGCAGAAGCTTGAAATTATAGGTACACACTTTGCATTTTACCCTAAATCAAATAAGTATTACTGCACTGAAAAACAAGTACATGTAAGATAACTGTAAATTCTCGATCTATAATATTGCATTAATCATGTATACGTTGCATCTCTTGTAATAAGAGAACATGATCCAAAAAAATTCCACCTCTTACAACATTCGTCTAGCAAGATGCCAACTAGATATTTTGCTTGAACACTAACTTTATTTTCTTGCTTTCTAATTAAACCACTAATACTGTACCAGAAAAGTTTTTGTTGTGGGAGGTTTATTATTGATCCTGATGCATCATTAGAAGAATTAGATGCATATTACCAGTACTTTATCAAAGAGAAATAACCTCACATGTCACATATTTAATGTAAAATTTTTGTCAGTTGCATCAATTCAAAGTAAATAATGTGTATGAACTAATTTGTCACCTGTGAAAGCAAATATTTAGATGATTAGGCCATGATTTGATTCTATCAAGTCATGAAAATAATTTATATGATACATATTGTTCATGATTTGCCCTTTAGTCAGTAGTCACGTTAAATATGATAAAGATCTGGCTTAATCATATTTTTAATCTCAAATTATGCACCAAAATACTCATCAGCCCCCGTAATTTGTTGTTGTACCTTTTTGCTCCTCAAATACTGAAAACATACCGTTTTATCCTTAGACCAACCGATTTTCACCTGTTTTTTTTCCTGGTTCAAACATAAAAAAGCACATTTTGGATACCCGAACACTAAAAAGTTACGCTTTTAAATTTCAGGATTTTATAAGTACACTGATGCAAATTTTGAGGCCGAAAAAATCACTAAGCTTAAAAATTATGACCCCTGAACCATAAATGTTCTTGACTATCTTATAATGAAATGTAAAAGGTCTTTGGATGTAAATTGGCGAGCTTTATAGTAGCATATACACGAAAACATTGAATTCCTGTAGCACTTTCTAATATGTTCCTAAATGTGACCTAAATAAGTTTTAGACCCGGGTCTTTAATAAAATTGAGATCCTTTTCAACTTCCTTGTCTACTGTATTAATTAACTACATAAGCTAAGATAAACTATATGATATTAAGATTCAGCAAAATATAACAAGAACGTATTTACAGGCCCCAGTGGGAGCATCAGCAACGCATGTATATTCTGCATGGCCGATTTATACTATTTTTGGACCCCACTGACATAACAACAAGGAATTAGTTGGGCATCACTCTTCTTGGCCAAGCAAGTCCTCTCAGAATGACCAACTTTTTTACTTTTTAATGTCCCACAATATCCCATAATTTTATTCCCTTTTTCATTTTTTGAATCTAATGTTCATTTATTTTTACGTATAATTAAGTTACACTATTTTAGTTACAAATTATTTAAAATTAATAAAATATGATTTGATTTTAACTTACATAAAATTGAAGATTTTTTTAATAAACTTAAATAAACGACATAAAAATAAGGGAAAAAACGTTACAAAAACAACATAATTATAACTAAAAATATAAAATTGAAATAATTAACGGGAATTGTGAAATTATGAGATGTGCTCCACCAAATCAGCCTGCAATTGATAATACTTTTGTCGATCACGAATCTGGATAATTCTTTGGATATAGTTTTCATGCGGAACAAAAGACTCTTCGCCTATATTTAGTTGCGATATTCCATTTGTTGTGTCATCGTAAGATGGTAGCGGACCAAATGTAGTAGCATATGTGTCTCTTTCATCTTCGATAATCATATTTTGTAGTATGATGTATACTCTCATTATTTTAGCAAGATCTCCTTTATCCCAGAATCGTGCAGGGCCACGCACAATTGCAAAACGAGACTGCAATACACCAAATGCTCGTGCAACATCTTTTCGCTGACCTTCATGATATTTGGAAAATAACTTCCTCTTTTCGCTTTGTGGACGTGAAATTATTTTAACAAATGCAGCTCATTATGGGTATATTCAATCAACTAAATAGTACCCTAAATTATAGTTGTTACCGTTCAACGTATAATTTACCTCAGGGGCACGACCTTCAAGCACTTCATCGAATAATGGTGATCGGTCTAAAATATTTATGTCATTGTTAGACTTAGCAACTCCAAAAAATGCATGCCATATCCATAAATTCGAAGAGGCGACAGCTTCAAGTAAGAGCGTTGAAACCCCTTTGTGACCACTCATAAACATCCCCTTCCATGCTTTAAGACAATTTTTCCATTGCCAATGCATACAACCAGTACTACCCATCATACCGGGAAACCCACGGGCCTCTCCCATCTCTAATAAACGTCGAGCATAATTTAAATTTGGTTTCGCAAGTATTCATTTTCAAACACCAATTTAACATCAGTGACAAACTTTTTCAAGCATTCAATGGCGGTTGATTCACCAATTCGGACATAGTCATCAACGGCATCGGCAGAGACTCCATATGCCAACATAGTATGACAGCAGTGCATTTCTGTAGAGGTGATAATCCTTTTCTTTCCAATGCATCAACCATTTGTTGGAAATATGGATCAAAACGGGAGAGAGTATCTACAATGTGAAGAAATACATGTCTCCCCATTCTGAACCTTCTACGAAATGTTTCCGGGGTATAGACTGGATTTTCTGCAAAATAATGTTTCACTAGATGTTCATGGCCGGCTTCATGGTCTCTGTATATCATTCACCGAGGCGTTGATTAAGATCCTTCCCCTTGAATTTTGTTAAAGAGATGGAGACGATATTTCTCATATTCATCGTCATCTTTATTGAACATTTCCTTAGCAAACTCTTTGTATATATCAAAATATCAGCCATGTTTGGTTTTTTCTAATATGATTATATTGATGATCTTATATAATCTTAAAAAGAATTTATTCCAAATATTAACTCACAACAAAGACATTACAACGGCTTCCTTCCAAACATTACAATCCAAACACTAAAATCCAAACACTACAATCCAAACAATACAATCCCAATACTAAAATCCAAATAATAAAAACCAAGCACTAAAATCCAGATGACTTTCTCCTTTTTATTTCTTCTATCATTTCCGCATGCGCTTCACGTTGAGTTCTAGTGATAATACTTGTATTTTCATGATGATCTTTAAGTCCATCTCCTTAACACGGTTCTTATTATTCTTCCAATAGAGACAACTACAGGCATTGAACAGATGTCATTTCTTCATAGCGTTCAGCATCCACGTCTATGACTTTCTTCTTTCCCTTTCCTTTCCTTTTGGCTGCTTTTGCACCTTTAGGATGAACCGGAGATTCCATAATATTATTGTCATCTGGTGTTTCATTTTTAGCTGATGACAAATAAGCTCCGAAATTATTTTAACTTAGTTCTCTTTGTACTCCCGATATTTATTACAGGAGCTCTCCATTTTGTTTGCCTTCGAAAATCACTCCAATGCTTATCAAAGTAACATTTTTTTCCATAAAGAGCTTTATATTCAACATGAGCCTCCTCTATTATATTGTCCATGTTTGAGCCACTCCCATTCATTTTTTGTGCATGCTCGAAGCATGCTCCATATTTTTGAGCTCCTTCATTGATTCGTTGCCATCCTTTTCTTATAGCTACAACGTCTCTTTTGATAAGACCATGTTTGCTTTTTTCGTAATATTGATGAATCTGTTCCCAAAAGGTTTCACCCTTTTGATCGGTACCAATTAGTGGATCAATTGAGACGTTCAACCAAGCTCTAATTAAAATCTTATCTTCTTCCCATTTTCATTGGACACCACTTTCTCGTATCTCTTCAACTTCAACGCTATTATCGTTTAAATTTATGACTTCTCTACTATTAAAAGAAGAAAATTATGAATATGAAGAATCTTGATGTTAGGAATATGTTGTGTACTTGATGATTAAATTAACAAAACACCATTAGTAGATTCAATATAGTGTAATTTGTAGCACTCAACGGATGTTCAAAAATAGTCCCGACGGATGAACTCTATAGTCCCGACGGATGATCATTTGACATCCATCGAGTGAGTAGCTCATGTAACAAATAAGAATTATAGTACATTTCTGCAAACAACTTTATGTAGATTCTGTATGAGTTTATGAGTCATGTTGACTACTAGTGGATATGCAGAATAGGTTGATTAAATGTAAATATGTGATGTCTTGTAATTTTGTATAAGTAAAATAGAGTCAAGTGACAAATAGCTACCCGACGGATGATCAACAAAGCTCCCGGCGGATGACCTGCAAGACTCCCGACGGATGATCATATTCAAACATCTGTTGACAGTGACAACATAGTCACATGTGTCGGGTGTTTGCAAAAGGAATGTGACAGCCTGTTAAGCAGGAATTTGAGAACAAAGAAGCATTGCCATTTCCATACAATTGTGAAGATATTCAAAGATGCTGGAACAGAGTTGTGAAGCAGCATAGAGTTAGAATAGATATGTTTTGTTTTATTATCTTGTCTTATTGTCATGTGAACTTGGTAATTTATAAACCAAGTGTAGCTAGTAAAACAATCAACTAAACAAACACATTTCAAAGAGAGATAGAAAAAGTTGTACTTGTTAAGAATCTCTTTGTAGTTTGATTGTTCAACTTGTAAAGCAGCTGTGAGCGATTTTAGCTTCACAAAGTTCTTATTGATATATATATATATATATATATGGTGGATACTCTTAATCCACCAGAAAGTTTTAAAAGCATTTGTTTTTATTACTTTCATATTTTATCAAGAAAGAACAATTTAGTTTTGAAAAAGTTGCCAGAATTACATTCAACCCCCTTCTGTAATTCTTGTTGTATTGTTAGGGACTAATAATTGGTATCAGAGCAAGCTCTTGAAGTACAAAGAGTGTAAAGATCACAACAAACAGCAAGATGAACAAGAAGGATGTTGGAGTCAAAATTCCTTTTCTGGACAAAGAAAATTACCACCACTGGAAGGTAAAAATGCAACTACATCTTCTCTTTCAAGATGAAGACTATGTGGATTGCATAGAGAGAGGTCCTCATGTACCAATGAGAGCTGCAACTGGAAATGAACCATATGTTCCCAAACCAAGGGATGAATGGTCAGACCCTGACATTGAGCAAGTCAGGAAAGACAAGAAGGCCATGAATATATTATTCAATGGAGTTGATGGTGATATGTTTGACAATATCATTAACTGCAAAACAACCAAGGAGGTTTGGGACACAATTCAGATAATCTGTGATGGTACTGAACAAGTAATGGAAAACAAGATGCAGCTACTGGTTTAGCAATATGAGCATTTCCACTGTGAAGAAAGTGAGTCTCTCACCGATATTTTTAGTAGATTTCAAAAGCTACTAAATGCTCTGAAGTTGCATAGAAGAGTCTATCAAACAAAAGACTCTAACCTCAAGTTCCTTAGATCTCTTCCAAAGGAGTGGAAGCCAATGACAGTCTCATTGAGAAACTCACAAGAATACAAAGAGTTTACCTTAGAAAGACTGTATGGCATCCTGAAGACTTATGAGCTTGAAATAGAGCAAGATGAAAGGATGGATAAAGGAAGGAAGAAAGGAGGATCCATAGCACTGGTTGCTGAGTTAGAGAAAGGAGAAAGAGATGAAGGAAGAAGCTGTTGAGTCTACATCAAAGGTCTGTGAAAGCATGGGCAAAGGGCTGGTAGCTGAAAATGAAAATCAATTAAGTCAAGATGATATGGATGATATTGATGAGAATTTAGAATTCTTATCCAGAAGATTTGCCAAGTTCGAGTTCAAGTTCAAGAAAAAATTTGGAGTCGTCAAGCCAAATAAAAACATGGTGGATAAATCAAAATTCAAGTGTTTCAAATGTGGCTTAGCTGGTCATTTTGCAAATGAGTGCAGAAAGTCAGATTCCAGCAAGAAGAAGTTTGGGCCTGTTGATTATAAACAGAAATATTTTGAGTTGCTCAAGCAAAAGGAATGTCATTAAACAAGAAAATGACTGGGCAGCTAATGGATTGGATGAAGATGAAGAAACAAGCTATGTCAACCTAGCCCTGATGGCCAAGTCTGATGAGACAGAAACAAGTTCTTCAAGTAATCAGGTAATCACCACTAACCTAGCACATTTGACTAAAGATGAGTGTAATGATGCAATTGAAAGATTTTATACATAGCGGAAGCATGGTGAAACAATTTTCAATGATATAAAATCCAAATAAAGGCATATAAATTGTGATTAAATCGTATGGATCAATTTCTAACCTTTAAAAATGATCCAAGAACAACGAGCGGAGATCCCTAGCAGCTGCTCCTCAAGTGTGAAGCACTCCACCGGATCTTTAAAAGCGATCCAAAAACAACGAGCGGAGATCTCTAGCAGCTGTTCCTCAAGTATGAAGCACTCCACCGGTATCCACCAAGAAATCAATGTAATGGAGGAGGAGGTGGAGAGAATTAGGGTTTTGTAATAATTTAGGTTGAGGCAAAAATAGGGTTTATAATAGTATATTTATAGGCAAAATTTTCAGCTGAAATTTTCCCATAAAATATTATTATTATTAACCCTTTATTATTCTCACTAATAATTAAAACACCTTGTAATTATTAATCCTTTTTCTAAACACTTTAGAAATAATTCTCTCACTTGATTTAATTTCCAAAAATTAAATTCTTAATTAATAATATTAAGAACTTTTTCTTAATTAATTTATAATCAATTAAATCTCATTTAATTAATTATTAAATTTGCCAATTAATTATTTATTTCATAAATAAATAATTATCAGCCATTATTAATTAATTCCTCCACCATTAAATCATTCTCTTTTATGGTGTGACCCTGTAGGTTCAATATTAAGCCGGTAGTAGAAATAAATAATAATAAAACTATTTTATCATTATTTATATAAATTCTCTAATTCATTAAATATGATTAATTAATTAATCATATTTATTCTACATCGTGAGGGATACTTCTCAGCATATCGCGACTATCCGGATAATACGAATTCACTGCTTAGAATACCAAGAACCCATTCAGTGATTAGTTACCGTACAATCAATTCCTTCTACCCTGCAATGTCATGATTAAATACAAGGCATGGAACTTGTGTCAAGCCTATCTTATTTTATCATATGCTTTCCCATTCATTATGCTTATTTCTAATTAATGTAAATTAGAAACTCTTTTCTAATTTCATTCACTCTGGCCAGAGATTCCTGAACTAGCATAAGTGGATCAGCATTGAATATTCTCTTCCTTCATTGGAAGGGGTAGATCCTTTATTGATCATACACTATCTTCGTGCACAAATTTCTATACCCAGCAGAGCCCTTATAATTGTCCCTGGAGACTAAGAACTAAACCAAAGCATAGTTCAGTGTACACAAGATGACTATGATGACCTCAAGTCTAAGGACACTTGTACAACTATCACTATGTGAACAACTGCTGACACGTGAGTGAACTCCATCAGTTGTTCAGCTGTGTGAGTCATGTTCAGTGAACTTATTCTATAATAAGCACCTACATACTAGCTATAGTGTCACCACACAAATGTCTATGAGAACAGAGAGCCTTCATAATGAAGCAAGCATAGTATGTACCGATCTTTGCGGATTATTAATTACCAGTTAGTAATCCTACGACCAGGAACTATTTAAGTTTAAAGTTATCATCTTTTAGGTCTCATTATTACGATCTCATCATAATCCATAAAAAGCTTTACTCTAAACTGTGGTATATCTTATTTAAACACTTAAAATAGATAAAGCCCGCAATAAAAATAAAATAAGTCTTTTATTAATATCAATGAAATCAAAAAAGATTACATAAAAGTTATTCCTAAATCATCATACATGATTGGACTTAGGACACATCTCTTTCAGCAATCAATGACATGTCCACAGAATTATATCATTTGCGTGTTACTCTTAAGTCCCTCACTAAGGAAAATACAAAAATTAAAGAAAATAATTTGTTTTTAAGTGAGAGGAACAATGTGCTAGAGTCTCAATTTATTGAATTTGAGAAATTGAGAATTGATTGTAAGATTGCTAAGGATGAATTAACTGAGTCCTTGAAGAAAGAAGAAATTTTGAAGAAGCAGCTTGAACGTGAACAAGAAGTGATCAAGGCATGGAAACCATCCAGAGATGTCCCTGCTCAAATCACTAAATTTCAAGGTATTGAGTCCTTTTGTGATGCATCCTGGAAGAAGAGCAAGGAGAAGATGGAATCCAATATGGTTGAAGGTCTGTCTACAGATGTGGACTTGACGGATGATGAAGATCATCCGTCGGATAATCAAAAGGATTATTCATCAAGTGACAGAGAGCCACATTCGTCGGCTGTGAGTAAACCAGTGAACAAAGCTAAGCTAGCCAAGCTGAATGAGAAATATGGATTTATTTCCAAGAACTTTATTCAAGGAGAATTGTTAGGTCCCGAATTATCGTAGAAGGGGGGGTTGAATACGATAATCACTAAATTAAAAATTCTTTTGAATCTTTAGCGGATAAAATATTTAGTGCTCGGTTAGTGGTTTCGTGTTCTTGAGAGAAATAGTGTTTGGAACGATAAAAATGATGAACACAAGATATTCGGGGAAATATATATTCGTATATAAATTCTCGAGGGTGTTGCTACACTCTGGTAAATAAATTAACCGGCTACAATCTAAGAACAACAAAGTTCCTAGCTTCTATAAAGATTTACAAATCAAATCATATACAATGATTTATCTTTTGTTTGTACTAGGATTTAATTATCGGGTAACGATTATAATGCCCCTAAGAATATACAAGAATCGAATCGGACATTATAACGTTACTCTGGTGAGAAGTTAAACGGATATACAAAAAGCTTGAACTTCTCTGTAAATCAATGCTGCCATTTTCACTACTCTCTTGGGAGAGAAGATGAACAGAAAAAATGAATGGTTGATTCTTCTTCTGCAAAGTGTAGATTTATACATAATAAAATCGTGTGGCTGAGGAGAGAAGATTTCTCTGGCTAAGGAGAGAAGATTTCTGTGGTGACCAAACCTTTTTGTGGCGACCGAGGGGTGCAGGAGGGAGTAATTTTGATTTGTGTGGCGACAGGGGGAGGGGGAAGAATCATGTGGCGACAGCTGCTTCCAAGTACATGTTTATGTACTTAACATAAACTAAAAATATGTACAATCATGTACACGTTTTTGGTTTTTCTTTTATTTTGTTTTTGTTTTTTTTGTTTTTCCTTTTTTTGTTTCCTTTTTGTTTTTCCTTTTTTTTTTCTTTTCTTTTTGTTTTCTTTTCTTTTTCTCGTTTCTCTTTTTTTTTGTTTCTTTTCTTTTTCTCTTTTCTCTTTTTTTTGTTTCTTTTCTTTTTCTCTTTTCTCTTTTTTTTTTGTTTCTTTTCTTTTTAAGTTTAAATTGTAATTAAATTAATTTATAAAATAAACTTAAATATAACTTACATAAATAAACTAATTTAGATTTATAAAATAAATTTATTTAAAGTTTATAAGATAAATTATTTTAAGTTTATTAAATAAATTATATTAAAGTCCATTAAATAATTTTATTTAATTTACCAATTAAACTTTGAGCTTCGCCAGTCCCCTGAGCTGCTTAGCTGTATACCCCGCGCACCTCTTCTCTTACTTTAATATATAAACGTTCAATCCAAGTACGTTTCTCAACTTAGAAATTCTTCTATAAATAATACCCAGATTCCTTTCACGAGCTGTTGACGCCTAGTGCAACTGGTCTGGTTCACAGACGACTAACCCCGATTCAGGTCTTCGTATTATAACCTTGATTACATTGTTAAGCTTTCCTCAACTTTATTGCTTCGAACACTGACTGTCAATAAACAACTGTACTTTCATTGGAATCCGTTCTGGTACTTTAGACAACATCTTCATTAACCTCTGTCTATACCATGTCTTCAATTCTTCAAATTCCTATGCTTCAAACACTGTCTATCTTCAATCAATGCCAATACACTGAAATCTTCTGGTAGCACTTGTATACTGAATCTTCAACATTTCTGAAATCCTGAAAGTCTTTAACCTTTATTCTTCACTGAGACATGATCATATTAATGAACTTCTTTCAGTGACATGTAGACAGACTTCAGGATTTCTTCTAATCTTCTGATTCTTTGTATTTGCCTTGTCTTCATTCTTCCTAATTTCTTGTGTAGACGTAGTATTATTAACCTGTCATGTTCTAGTGTTGTTATCGTGTTGAGTTATCACGTAACTATTCATACAGTTACGCAATCTCACCAACAAGAATCAAGTCAAGTCAGGAAGGAAAAGAAAGTCAATGTTGGTCATATGTCCATCAAGCAATTGAATGACAGATTAGAAAAGATTGAGGTTAGAACAGATGCTAAAAAGAAAAACAATAGAAATGGGAAAGTAGGAATAAACAAATATAACAACTACACACCTGATAAATATGCTCCAAGAAAAATCTGTGTTAAGTGTGATAGTGTTAATCATTTGTTTGTTAATTGCAAGATTGGCATGCCTACTTCCATGACTGTACCTCCTTCCTTTCCCAACATGAATGACATGTTTGCTATGCCTATGAATGCTATGTCTGCTCAGAATATGAATGCATAATTGACTGTTATGCCTTTTGCACCTAATCCTTATTATGCTGCATTTAGTATGCCCCAAATGCCATTTAGCATGCTATACTGGAATAACATGTTTGCAAATAGCATGCCTTTTCCTATTAATCAAAATATGCATGATAATTATGTTTAAATGACTGATTTCAAAGGTCCAACTCAAATGACTAAAGATGAATCAGAAATTCCCAAGTCAAATAAGATTAAATCTAAGAAACCAAAGAAGAAAGCTAACAAGGCAGGCCCCAAGGAAACTTGGGTACCAAAATCAACTTGATTTGATTTTTATGTGTGCAGGGAAACAGAAAGAATCTGTGGTGTCTGGATAGTGGTTGCTCAAGGCACATGGCTGGAGATTCTACCCTGCTCACTGAGTTCAAGGAAAGAGTTGGCCCAAGTATTACCTTTGGAGATGACAGCAAGGGTTTTACTGTGGGATATGGCTTGATTTCAAAAGACAATGTTATCATTGAAGAGGTTGCCCTAGTGGATGGTCTCAAGCATAATCTGTTGAGTACACCTAGCTTTGTGATAAGGGCAACTCAGTGACATTCAATTCAGTAGCATGTGTTGTGACAAACAAAAAGAGCAACAAAGTGGTTCTCACTGGAGTGAGAAAAGGTAATATGTATCTAGTTGACTTCAACTCATCAAATGCAGAATCTATCACTTGCATTTTCAGTAAAGCAAGTCAAGATGAAAGTTGGCTATGGCACAAGAACCTGTCACATCTAAATTTCAAGACCATGAATGAGCTTGTTAAGAAAGAACTGGTTAGAGGTATTCCTCAAGTGGAGTTTACAAAAGATGGATTATGTGATGTTTGCCAAAAGAGAAAGCAGATTAAAGCATCATTCAGAAAGAAGCTTGATTCAACAATTGAAGAGCCTTTGCAATTGCTACACATGAATTTGTTTGGACCAGTCAATGTGTTGTCCATCTCAAGGAAAAGATTTTGCCTAACAATTGTGGATGATTTCTCAAAGTTCTCTTGGACATATTTCCTAAAGTCTAAAGATGAGGCTAGTGAAATCATCATCAATCACATAAGGCAAGTCAACAATCATCCTGATTTTAAGATAAGAAGAATCAGGAGTGACAATGGAACCGAGTTCAAGAATTCTATGATGAGATCATTTTGTGAAGAAAATGGGATTATGCATGAGTTTTCTGCAGCAAGAACTGCACAACAAAATGGAGTAGTGGAAAGAAAGAACAGATCCCTTATTGAAGTTGCAAGGACAATGCTTGAAGAATCAAAGTTACCAACATATTTTTGGGCTGAAGCTATGAAGACTGCCTGATACACTCATAATATTTCTTTGGTCAATATAGCAAAGTGCATGACTCTCTACCAATTTTTCAAAAACAGAAAACCAACTCTAAATTTCTTACATGTATTTGGCTGCAAGTGCTATATCTTAAAGAATCAAACTGATCAACATGGGAAGTTTGATGCTAAAGCAGATGAAGGAATTTTTGTTGGATATGCTGTGGGAAAGGCATATAGAGTCTACAATCTAAGAACCAACATTGTTGTGAAATCACTACATGTTGTGTTTGATGATAAAAAGATTGAAGGACTGCAAGATGGAGATTTCCATGAGAGCCTCAAGTTTGATAATGTGGAGATGGTTAGTGATGACAATGATGATGAAAGTGATCAAGAAACAGTAACTAAGAATAATGCCGAAAAATCTACAACTAATGAAGCTCATAACTCAACATATGTCGAGTTATAAAATGCTTCATCCGTCGGGAGACAATCTGCCTTATCCGTCGGGAGACAATCAACTTCATACATCAGAACCCAAAGTGAATCATCTATCGGAACATTACGAGAAGCTGAAAGTCAAAATAGATCACCTACTAAAAGCTCCCCTTTCTCAAATCAAAGATTCACAAACTCAGGGGGAGTTTCTCATAATCAAAACTCAGACACACATCAAGACAACAATGAGGCCTCTTCATCTAGAGCAAATCTACCTCAACAGAGGAAATGGACAAGAGATCACCCTTATGAGCTAATTATTGGTGATGTGTCTTCTAGAGTTCAAACAAGGAAAGCAACTCAAGAAGAATGTCTGTATATCAGCTTCCTATCAAAGGAAGAACCAAAGAATACAGAAGAAGCTCTATTGGATCCTGATTGGATATTAGTTATACAGGAAGAGCTAAACCAATTTAAAAGGAACAATGTGTGGAAGCTGGTAACCAAGCCTAACGGAAAGAACTCAATAGACACCAAGTGGGTATTCAGAAACAAGATGGATGAAAATGATATAGTTATAAGGAACAAAGCTAGATTGGTTGCTAAGGGCTATTGTCAACAAGAAGGAATAGATTTTGATGAGACCTTTGCTCCTGTTGCAAGACTTGAAGCCATCAGAATTTTCCTAGCCTATGCAGCTCATGCCAATTTCAAAGTCTATCAAATGGATGTAAAAAATGACTTTCTGAATGGAGATTTGGAAGAGGAGGTCTATGTCAGTCAGCCTCCTGGTTTTGAGGATCCAAATTTTCCTGAACATGTATATTATCTTCTGAAAGCACTTTATGGATTGAAGCAAGCACCTAGAGCCTGGTATGACACTTTATCAAAGTTTCTTTTAGACAATCACTTCACTAGAGGTACTGTAGGCAAAACTTTATTCTTTAGAAATGTTAATGGCTCTAGCGTAATTGTTCAAATTTATGTAGATGATATTAAATTTGGCTCTACAGATGAAAAACTTTGCAATAAGTTTGCCAAATTAATGCAAAGTAAGTATGAAATGAGCATGATGGGAGAACTAACTTACTTTCTTGGTTTACAAGTTAAGCAAGTTAGTGACGGAATATTCCTTAGTCAAACCAAACACATTTATGATCTTTTAAAGAAGTTTGAACTAATGAATTGCACATCTGCAAAAACTCCCATGGTCACTGCAACTAAACTTGAATTAAACACTATTGAAAAGTCTATGGATATTTTAAGTTATAGAGGCATGGTTGGCTCACTTCTGTACTTAACAGCTAGTAGGCCAGATATAATGTTTGCTACATGTCTCTGTGCTAGATTTCAGGCTGATCCTAGAGAATCTCACTTAATAGCTATTAAGAAAATTTTCAGATTTCTCAAGGGTACACCAAAACTTGGCATTTGGTACCCCAGAGATTCTGGTTTTGATCTAACTGGTTATTCAGATGCAGATTATGCAGGTTGTAGAATTGACAGAAAAAATATAACAGGAACCTGTCAATTTCTAGGGAACAAGCTAGTATCATGGTTCAGTAAAAAGCAAAATTCAGTTTCTACTTCTACAGCAGAAGCTGAATATATTATTGTTGGCAGTTGCTGTGCACAGATTTTATGGATTAAAAACCAATTGCTAGACTATGGTCTGCAAGTGGAAAGGATTCCTATTTTCTGTGATAACACAAGGATGTTGTACATATGTTGTGTACTTGATGATTTCATAAACAAAACATCTAAGTAGATTTTACTTAGTGAAATTATGTAGCACTCGACGGATAAGAATTATAGTCCCGACGGATAACTCATTTTAGTCCCGACAGATGATTAACTTATTATCCATCGAGTGAGTAGCTTATGTAATGATAAGTTTGTAGCACAGTTTTGTATGCACCTTTGTATAGAATCTGTAGTAGCATATAAGTCATGTTGACTTTAACTAGATATGCAGAATAGGTTGATTAATTGTACATAAATAATGTCTTGTAATTCTGTATAAGTGAAATGAAGTCATATGCTTGATTGCTACCCGACGGATAACCTACAAAGCAACCGACGGATGATCAACAACCCGATGGATGATCAACAACCCGACGGATGATCATATAAAGAATTCAAACAGCAGTTGAACAGTGAAAGCTGACACATAGCCGTCGAGATGTATACAAACACACTGTAGAAGCCCATTAACCAGGTAATAGAGGACGAAAAGTAGCAAAGCTTATGACTGTTAGTTTTTATATTTGTTCAGTCTTTTTGACTTTGTAATCTTGGTAATATATAAACCAAGAGTGTAGCAAATAGAAAAATAACTGAGATAGCTGAGAAACACAAAAACAGAGAAATCTTTATAAGCAAAATCACTAGCATTTCCTGTATTCTCAGTAGTTCAATTTGTAAGCAGCTGTGAGCATTCTTGCACACAGAGTCCTCTCGATATAATATATATATATCTCTGGTGGAATTGTTTAAATCCACCAGAAAGTTTTTAAAGACTCTTGTTTTTAATTACTTATGTTTTGATTCAATTAAGTTTCTATTTCGCATTGTGCTAATCAAAACAAGTATATATATATATATTCGAGTTGAACATTTTTATTTTGAGAAAAAGGTTCAAGAATTCCATTCAACCCCCCTTCTGTAATTCTTGCTATATTGTTAAGGGACTAACAAAGTATTATTTCCATTACTGAGAATCCAGTACAACATTCAAGAACAAAGCACATAGACATCAAGTACCACTTCTTTAGGGAACATGTAATGAATGGTACTGTGGAACTTTATTTTGTTCCAAGTGAAAAGCAGCTTGCAGATATATTTACCAAGCCACTTGATGAAACCACCTTTTCAAGGTTGGTAAGTGAGTTAGGTATGTTTAATTATTCTTGAATTATTTCAGATATTTTTGCAAGTTAAAATGCAGCCTTAAATTTAATTGATTTTTCTGTGTTGGATGAAATTTTGGCTAGGTCAAAATTTATATCCCGACAGATGATCATTATCCATTGAGTCTGATCATCCATCGGAATGGAATTTCCTAATAAAAATTAATTACCTATCTGGAATATTTTATTACCCGATGGATAAGTTGTTTTACTCCCATTCGTCGAGTTGTCCAAATCATAGCCGTTAATTTTCTAAACATCATCCATCGAGTTTACTTACAGTTTGTAAGTATATCACGACGGATGATTGATAGAATTTTGACAGTTTATTTTAATCTAAACGGCTATTTTGGGCTATTTTGATTGGTTCTTTATTACATCTATCAGTTTATTTTTAAGAGAGTATAAAAGCAAAATTCATTTTCATTCTTTTCTTTTATTACTCTCAATTCAATTGCTCTAACTCCCTTTCTTCTCCAAAGCAAAAGTTCTCTCTGCAAATCTCTCATTCTCTAACAATGGTACCTGTAGTCAAAATCATGTCTCAATCTAGATATCTCTATGAAAAGAACAACTCTGCAGCTCTTGTGAATAAGGAGATTCCTCGGTCTGGAGAATTTCACAAGATGATGGATTTTGTGAAGAGCTGTAAACTCAGTTATGCCATGCTAGAATCACCCACTATATACTATGAAGTTGTGGAAGTGATATGGACAACTGCCTGTACAACTCAACTGACAAGACCATAACTTTCACTCTCAAAGGTAAACAGTTTAATGTTAATAGTGACATTGTCAAAGCTTGCTTTAGATTTCCAGATAACACTGTTATTGTTCCACACACAGACACTGATATAGTTAACATGCTAAATTATATGAGCTATGCACTTCCTACTTCTAATTAAAGTGATATTAGGAGGTTAGGTCTTAGAAAGGAATGGAGCTATCTGTGTGATGTGGTAACTAAAGTGTTTTATGGTAAAATTAGCAACTTTGACTCTGTTAACATTTCCATGCGTAACAGCTTTACATGCTAGTTACTGATAAGTACTTTAATTTCAGTGACTTGGTCTTGTTTGAGTTAGGCTATAAGTTAGGAGAACTTAATAAGAGAGGTAAAAGTGTTTATTATCCTAGATTTTTTATGATGCTTGCTAACCATCTTATGGAGGACATTGTTGTTGAGAACCCAACCAACAAATTGAATTGTTGGATTCAAGAAAGGAGAGTCATTGCTGATCTCAACAGGGAAAGTCACCACAAAGATGTGTCCCTCCATTACTTTCCAATCATTGAGGGACCTTAGGTAAGTGAGGTAAGCACCACTGTCTCCAAAATTCCAACCTCAGAAATTTCTTTGCCTTCAAGTGTAGCAATGGCATCTGTGTCAATGACCCAACAGATGCCTACCCAACATACCAAATCAAAAATTTCAAAAACCAAATCAAAGAAAGCTCCCTCTGGTGTCTCTCAAAAGATACCAGTTGCAAAACCTACCAAACACAAAAAGGGGAGTGTGAAGGAGGGTGAGTTAGGTGATGGACATGGTGACAGTCAAAGAAACCCTAAGGATAAGGCTGGTGAGACTAGTGTACCCAGGCCTAGACACACCACAGTTTTCCAACAAACTGTGGTTGTTATCAGGATATTAGCTCATTTCTAGTTTCATCCTCCCAAAAGGGTGTTACTTTTGAAACAAGCTCCCAACCAGGAGCACAGAACAAGAGGGTTAGGGACACAACCTCTCCACAAACTTATACAAGGAAGAAAAGACCTAAAACCCTTGGGGATGCACAGGGTACACACACAGTGCAAACTGGAGCTAATGACCCAGTCACTACACCATCTCAAAGTCAGATTGGTGTGGCTCCAATAAATGTGGAGTCACAGCCAAAATCATTACTAAATGAAGCACCTCGAACACTAAATTCTCCCACACACTCACTGGATGTAGACATGATTCATACATCACAACCAAATTCTCCAACTTTAACTCTGTTAGAGAAGCCAAAAATCCAAGCAAGTGAGTATCATCATTTAGATGATTTGTTGGCTTACTTGCCTTTTCTTTCTGAGTCTATTGAGACATCTGTGCCCAAACTTTCATCAAACTGCACAGAGTCTACAATAGTCTCCACTCCAAAATCATTTATTTCTACTCTCCCGGTGGATATTATTCATCCGTCGAGTGGTGATTGTATCCCGACGGATGTGCCTTAAAGCAGTCATCCGTCGGATAGTCATATTACTATCCCGATGGATATTTCTCATCCGTCGAGAGTCTATGCACAACTTCAAAATTCAACAATTGTCACAAGTGCAGATGACTTAGTAATAGTACAATCACGCTTAGGACTGAGGGAAGGGAGTGAACTGAGTGAGAGTCTGGGTTGCTCCCAGGAAAAAAGAGAGAAAATGAGTGAACAAATGCAGACCATTTCTTCAGGTCTGGAAAAAGTGAGTGAGAGGAGTCCCACCTTAGATGGTGAAGGTGAGGGTGTGAGGGTGGGAAGCCAAGGGGAGCCCTTGATGCAAAAATAGAGAGATCATGAGAGAAATGCAGGTACAGGAGAAATAAGGGTGGACATCATTGCTAGTGAGTCAATGAATGTCAATGATGCAGACAAAGAGGGACTATCTCAGCATAGCCAAGCTGCTATAGATTCCACCTTTTTGGATGCTGAGACATTTACTCATCCTATTCCAGCATATCAACTTTTGGTTGGACAGGGCAATGAGAATGCATAGATGATGCTAAATTTGGTGCATACCACTCAATCAATGCGAAGAGCAAAAGATGCCATCACAACTATTCCTTCTACAGCTAGTGATATTGATTATGAGACTGGTGGGTCAGAAGAATTCTTTGGTGATGAGGGTGATGACAGTGAAGAAGGGCCAATGGACTAGGGGGAGAAGAAGGCCCTAGTTCCAGATCTGGCATGCCAACTTGGGCATTTTCAAAGCAATGTGATGAACATCACTTGAAGACCACTCCAAGACAACTCATCAGTCAGACACATTCTGCCCTTCAATCATCAACAAATGCAAGCACCAAGAAACTCCTATAAGCACACCTTGCTTCTCTTTAGTTACAACAAATCCAAGGGTTTCAACATAGTCAAAATGTCACTTCTATCAAAAATTAGGTTGATCAAATGAAGAAGGATATTTTTGGTAGATTGGAAGCTAAACTTCCAGAAGCAACAATGATTGATATTAAGAGACAGCTAAGGAAGAACTCTGATCTTGCTACAAAAGTGGATTCCCTGGATAAAAGGATGACTGCTATGGAAGCTTCTCTAACAGCTATCCATCTCCATCAAGCACATCTGTTATATTCCATATTTTCAGATATTATTATTATTATTTGGAATTGTTTATGTGATTTTATGTGAATTTTAGTGAATTATCTGGTGATTGAAGTGATGTTTTGACTGTTTATATGTGATATTACTTGAGTATTTTAATTTTTATATGTCCAGAATAAAATTTAGATAATTGTGATATTTTTCTGGTAATTTTTGGACTGTTAGATGATTTTATAATGATTTATGTATTTATTAATTATTTTCTGAATAATTACAAAACTATTTTATAAAGCCGGGAATCATCCAACTTCAACCATTTTTTGCGTTTTTATAACCCGAAACTCTTCCAAAAACTCCTTCCTAACCTAATCTGGTAATTCCGGACATTTTTCGTGTTTTGACTTTTTCAATCCGGATTACGGTTTGACCCATGCGCGACCCGTCGCAAGATTTTCGATACGATAGTTATTTCGATAAATCAATAAAACACGTATTCTGGAGAGACCAGATGTTTTTACATTATTTTCGTATATGGTGTTTTATAAAAAGCTCGATAATTCTTATAAAATTATTTTTGGGTATTCGAGCCCTATTATTTAATTATTAAATGATTCGGAGACCGTTTTAATTCTGATAAATGTTCAAAAATTCATAATAAATAAACCGTGCGTCCGTTTAATACGAAACGAACGCCTCCAGACCCAGAAAAATATTCTGCTTTCAATAAAAATACTTTCGAGACCCAAATTCTTTTGTTTCAAAAGGTCGCTTGTTTTACGAATCATTCTCAGTCGATTATTGGTCGATAAATCATATTTTTGACCCAATTTCAGTTTTAAACGTATTGAGTCGAACCTTTTAGCGAACTGAGTCATATGTGATATGAATTATGTGATATATGAATTATTTGCTTATGTGCTACGTGAATTATGTGTATATATGGATCAAGAATCCTGTATTTTTCTGTTATATTTATGTGTGGGCTATCGTATGGGTAGACGATAGGCTTTTGACGCGTAGTTCGTCGAGTGGTTATCAATTAGACAATTAAAGTTCTATATTTTAATTATAGATGCGGATCTCTCAAGTCGATCATGACCAGATGGAATGGGTGAAGAGTAGAGTTGAATAGTATGGAATCTTGGGTTGCAGCACTGCAGGAGCAGCAGACCAAATGATTAGTTGAATAAAGATGCTGATGTTTTGAGGCAGAATGTCAGAATAGATGCGTCTTTGCGAGTGTGACTAACTGCTAAAACCCAAAGGCAAGTATCCATATCATCATTTATTGTTCAAGTGATATTTATTTTGAATCTTATCATGCAAGTATTGCTTTCCCTATTCAGTTCAAGATAGATAAATATTTTACATATCGCTGAATTAAATGATTCTGTTTTTGCAAATATTCTTCTGTTGTTCTATGTTCAGAATAGCTAAGTGATTTTACTTATTAAATTATCGGATTTATAAATGTTTTGGGTTTTGAGAAAGATGATTTTGTTACGAGTATTCATGCCCAAGTGAATGGGGGAATAAAATTATTTAGGATGTCGAATGATTCGACTCCTTTTTCAATAAAAAGGTTTTTAAGATTGGAATGGTTACTGGTTATTGGTTACAGCGTAGGTGATCGAGATATCGGTCCAGCTGTAATATCTTTCAAGGTTAGTTATGCCTTTTCTGGCGCCCTATAGGTACCGTATGGTTGCGGGATACGGGTAGTACCTATATTTACGGTATGGCTGCGGGATATCGGTGTTGTTTCGCGACTGATCATCGGGAACAGCGTGAAATATTATTGGTTCCAATCTAAAATATGGTTTTCTAAATTGTTTTGATATTCATAGAATAAATGATTTATCAACTGTTTCTATTTTGGAATAATGGTGAAATGCAGTTTTGATTCAGATTCTGATTTATGCTGATACTTACGTTGTTGTTAAATATCAAAGGTGGTATTAATATAGATGATTGATGTTGACTTCAGTATGGGATGTTGTGAGCATCAAAGTTCGTATTAATATCTAATTTGATATGACAACAAAATTAGTATTAATTTCAAGAGTTCGGTTTTGAGTAAAGTTTATGATTCATTCCATAATCATTGCTTCTTGTTGTTATTGTTTACGATATATCCGTAAACACTGTTTTACGAGCTTTGCTCTCGTCAAGATTCAAAGTATTGCTGAAGCCTTTCGCTTGAAAATATCAAAAAGAGTTTTATGATTCAGCAATTATGATTTTAAATGTTCTGCTCTGATGCAGATGTCGGTTTTATATCAAAATGACCCTATATTTACTATAATGATCTTGCTGAGCATTTCTTCCGCTCATACTTGCCTGTTTTCAAATTTAACCTCCAGTGAGGATTAGCTTGCGCTGTTTAGCTGCGTAATTCGAGGAAGCAAAGAAGAAGCTCTTGGAAGGTGGCTGGTCCAGGGTTTACGGGCTAGTGTAAGTTTTATTGTATAAAGTGTTTATTATATTATATTATAGTTGTGTATTTTATTTGCGCCTAGTATACTTCATTTCGAAGTTATACTAGTGGGTTTGGTTTTGAGTTGGAATTTATTGAAAAGAGTTTTAAAAGAAAGAGAAAAATTATTTGTGGAATTTGAAATTCTTGTTTCTAGAACTGTAACCTTAAAAGATCTTGGATTAGTTTGGGGTCATAAATGATAAATATCTTCCGCTGGCTATTGTTTATTGATTAAACAGGTTAATTTGGATTGAGGTTTCATAGTGACGACCAAATCCTCTGACCCTGGATTTGGGGGCATTACAGGTTGGTATCAGAGCTGAGGTGATAGTAAACTAGAAACGAGAGTGTGTAGGAGTGTGTATAGCTATGTGAGGACGTTTGAGCTCATATCGAGTTCCTGTTGGACTATTGGATATCGTACCAACGAGTAAGTTAAGATAGGCGCATTCGTTTGAGATGATTATGCTGAGCTGGATGGAACTCCGGGAAGCTGCAAACTTCTATTGTGGAATCTTCCGAGGCTACTACGATTCGACGACGATGAAGATTATCGATATCCTTGGAACACGAAGAAGCATCCAGGATCAGATGGCGAGTCAACAGAAGAGTTCAAACAGAAGATAAATATTAAGACTTTGGCAATACCTTCTTTTTCTATAAATTCTTTTGACTTCTCTCAAAAAAAGAAAAGAAATATCAGTTAGAAGACATAATCCCTAACACCAGTTTATTCATTTCGTGCCAGAATTTTTTTCTCTGGATTTCATTTCCTCCATAAATATCAGCTTTGAAATCTTTTCAGTTTTATCCATTTGATTTTGAATTTCTTTCATATTCTTTTATTCTGACTGAGATGAACAACCCTAACTATAGGGGACACAAGGTATACCTGTCTGTGTGATAGGAGTTGGATGGGACGCCATCACTTGTGTGTATTGTGAATACATGAAGGTTAACAACCTTTAGTAGTGTCTTAATTTGGGCACGCAATACCAAGTTCTTTTGATCATATTGATCTCTCAGTTATTCTTTTATTTTAACAATATTTTTCTCAAATTCAGATTTTGGTTCCGTTGTGGTATCAAATTCTTTTCTTTTTGAAATTCCATGATTTTATCATCTCAAACATTCGAAGGTATGCCAATCAAGTTAAGTTGAGTATCCTGGTCAAGTCAAAGTAAGGCGATGTGATGGAATTACGAAGGACGACAGTGGACTGCAATGCGATTAGAATATCAGTGGCATATAGCGAAGTCAATCTGTTCTTTTATTTCTCTCTTTATCTTTCTTTCTTTTCTTCTCTCTATCTTTCTCTCTATTATTCTTTCTCGCGATCAGTAAAAGTGATTCTATTGAGGAATTGGTCAAAGGATGTAGACGGAAAAGTGGTACACAATTAAGCTCCTGTAAAAGTTTTATTATACAAGGAATACAAGATTTGTTTGAGATTATGGAAAATTGAGGTTATTTGGAAATGGAAAGTTGGTTAGAAGACCCTTAGTGCTTTCTTTTGCTGATTCCGAGGACAGAATCCTTATAAGGGGGGTAGATTGTAATATTTCATATTTTCAGATACTACTATTATTATTATTTGGAATTGTTTATGTGATTTTATGTGAATTTTAGTGAATTATCTGGTGATTGAAGTGATGTTTTGACTGTTTATATGTGATATTACTTGAGTATTTTAATTTTTATATGTCCAGAATAAAATTTAGATAATTGTGATATTTTTCTGGTAATTTTTGGACTGTTAGATGATTTTATAATGATTTATGTATTTATTAATTATTTTCTGAATAATTACAAAACTATTTTATAAAGCCGGGAATCGTCCAACTTCAACCGTTTTTTGCGTTTTTATAACCCGAAACTCTTCCGAAAACTCCTTCCTAACCAAATATGGTAATTCCGGACATTTTCCGTGTTTTGACTTTTTCAATCCGGATTACGGTTTGACCCGTGCGCGGCCCGGCGCAAAATTTTCGATACGATGGTTATTTCAATAAATCAATAAAACCCGTATTCTGGAGAGACGGGATGTTTTTACATTATTTTCATATATGGTGTTTTATAAAAAGCTCGATAATTCTTATAAAATTATTTTCGGGTATTCGAGCCCTATTATTTAATTATTAAATGATTCGAAGACCGTTTTAATTCTGATAAATGTTCAAAAATTCATAATAAATAAACCGTTTGTCCATTTAATACGAAACGAACGCCTCCAGACTCAGAAAAATATTCTGCTTTCAATAAAAATACTTTCGAGACCCAAATTCTTTTGTTTCGAAAGGTCGCTTGTTTTATGAATCATTCTGAGTCGATTATTGGTCGATAAATCATATTTTTGACCCAATTTCAGTTTTAAACGTATTGAGTCGAACCTTTTAGCGAACTGAGTCATATGTGATATGAATTATGTGCTTATGTGCTATGTGAATTATGTGCATATGTGGATTAAGAATCCTGTATTTGTCTGTTATATTTATGTGTGGGCTATCATATGGGTAGACGATAGGCTTTTGACGCGTAGTTCGTCGAGTGGTTATCGATTAGACAATTAAAGTTCTATATTTTAATTATAGATGCGGATCTCTCAAGTCGATCAGGACCAGATGGAATGGGTGAAGAGTAGAGTTGAATAGTATGGAATCTTGGGTTGCAGAACTACAGGAACAGCAGACCAAATGATTAGTTGAATAAAGACGGTGATGTTTTGAGGCAGAATGTCAGAATAGATGCGTCTTTGCGAGTGTGACTAACTGCTAAAACCCAAAGGCAAGTATCCATATCATCATTTATTGTTCAAGTGATATTTAATTTAAATCTTATCATGCAAGTATTGCTTTCCCTATTCAGTTCAAGATAGATAAATGTTTTACATATCGCTGAATTAAATGATTATGTTTGTGCAAATATTCTTCTGTTGTTCTATGTTCAGAATAGCTAAGTGATTTTACTTATTAAATTATCTGATTTATAAATGTTTTGGGTTTTGAGAAAGATGATTTTGTTGCGAGTATTCATGCCCAAGTGAATGGGGGAATAAAATTATTTAGGATGTCGAAGGATTCGACTCCTTTTTCAATAAAAAGGTTTTTAAGATTGGAATGGTTACTGGTTATTGGTTACAGCGTAGGTGATCGAGATATCGGTCCAGCTGTAATATCTTTCAAGACTAGTTATGCCTTTTCTAGCGCCCTATAGGTACCGTATGGCTGCGGGATACGGGTAATACCTATATTTACGGTATGACTGCGGGATACCGGTGTTGTTTCGCGACTGATTATCGGGAACAGCATGAAATATTATTGGTTCCAATCTAAAATATGGCTTTCTAAATTGTTTTGATATTCATAAAATAAATGATTTATCAACTGTTTCTATTTTGGAATAATGGTGAAATGCAGTTTTGATTCATATTCTGATTTATGCTGATACTTACGTTGTTGTTAAATATCAAAGGTGGTATTAGTATAGATGATTGATGTTGACTTCAGTATGGGATATTGTGAGCATCAAAGTTCGTATTGATATCTAATTTGATATGACAACAAAATTAGTATTAATTTCAAGAGTTCGGTTTTGAGTAAAGTTTATGATTCATTCCATAATCATTGCTTCTTGTTGTTATTGTTTACGATATTTCCGTAAACACTGTTTTACGAGCTTTGCTCTCGTCAAGATTCAAAGTATTGCTGAAGCCTTTCGCTTGAAAATATCAAAAAGAGTTTTATGATTCAGCAATTATGATTTTAAATGTTCTGCTCTGATGCAGATGTCGGTTTTATATCAAAATGACCATATATTTACTATAATGATCTTGCTGAGCATTTCTTCCGCTCATACTTGCCTGTTTTCAAATTTAACCTCCAGTGAGGATTAGCTTGCGCTGTTTAGCTGCGTAATTCGAGGAAGCAAAGAAGAAGCTCTTGGAAAGTCGCTGGTCCAGGGTTTGCAGGCTAGTGTAAGTTTTATTGTATAAAGTGTTTATATAATATTATATTATAGTTGTGTATATTATTTGGGCCTAGTATATTTCATTTCAAAGTTATACTATTGGTTTTAGTTTTGAGTTGGAATTTATTGAAAAGAGTTTTAAAAGAAAGAGATAAATTATTTGTGGAATTTGGAATTCTTGTTTCTAGAACTGTAACCTTAAAAGATCTTGGATTAGTTTGGGGTCATAAATGATAAATATCTTCCACTGGCTATTGTTTATTGATTAAACAGGTTAATTTGGATTGAGGTTTCATAGTGACGACCAAATCCTCTGACCCCGGATTTGGGGGCGTTACAACAGCAAATTGACGTGCTTCAAAAGCAAGTGGTAGCACAAACCTCTTCCTCCACTC
Source organism: Apium graveolens (assembly GCF_009905375.1). NCBI lineage: Eukaryota > Viridiplantae > Streptophyta > Magnoliopsida > Apiales > Apiaceae > Apium > Apium graveolens. Next base: position 41,453 of record NW_027417941.1, on the reverse strand, counting down.
TACTTGCTTATAACAAAAAGGGGGAGAAAGAAAGCTCTATTGTCCTAATCAGTCAAGAGGGATCAAGGAGTGAGGGGGAGCAGAAAGTGCTAAACATTCAAGTAAGCAAAGCAATTGTGCCATAAATTGCCTTCACAAAGCCACCTGCTATAGATAGCATTGATCTTATCAATGAAGCAACAACTAATCTAAAAGCAGCAGCTGAGAAGAAGCTAGTGAGCCCAATAGACTGGAAGAAAATTGATGATGACATTTAAAATAAATTTGGTCAAACTCAGAAGCCAGACAAAATATTCATTCATCACTCTCAAGTCAAGAATATTTATGCGAATGAAATGAGTGTGAATTATCTGGAATAAGGCTAAACATCTTGTATCAAATCTCCAAAGGCAAATATGATCATGTTAGATATATTTGATAATGTCATGGCTAATATGATTTATGTTTAGTTTTCAGATCTTACTTAACAGGACAAATCAGTACTTAACTGGGAATCAGTACTTATACTGGAAGTCAGGACTTAAGGATATCAGTACTTATATTATCAGGAGATAATCATCAGACGTTGGTGTTAGGAATATATGTGCATTAGTTTGATGATATGTTTAACAAAACACTTAAGTAGAAATTTAGTGTCAGTAGCCTCAACGGATAAGACCACTTTGGCTATCCGTTGATGGTGTAGCTTTACTTAGAAATAAGTCTAGTATTGTAGCATATTTCAGTCTCTGTATTTAAAATGTAATTCTTAGAAGTTGAGAGAAACTATAAGTCATGTTGACTACTAGATGATATGCAGATAGGAAGGCCAATTGTAAATATTTCATGCCTTGTAATTTTGTATAAATGAAGTGGTATCAACGGATGACTTAAAGACCTTCAACGGATGAGAAGCTAAGCTTCAACGGATGTCTCTAAAGCTTCAACGGATGAGAGCATCAACGGATAAATGCATCAACGGATGAAAGCTTCAACGGATAACATCCTTCAACGGATGAAGTCATCAACGGATGAAAGCTTCAACGGATGTTCTGCTAATTAGCCGTTGATAAGTGGTAGTTGTACCTACAGACAGAGGCACATGGGTTGACAGAGAAAACTGAGATGTGGTAGCCGAATTTCAGGATCAACAGAAAAAGCAGCCGTTCTTCTTTAGTACAAAGATGCAATAGTCAACAAAGTACTGGAGTGAACAGGAAAAGAAGCAAGTGAAGAACTTATTTTACTATTGTAATTTTATATTGTTTTTCACTTGTACACTTGGTAATATATAAACCAAGAAGAAGCTAGTAATTAGAGAGAGATTTTCCAGAGCTGTTAAGAAATATCTTGAGAGAAAATTCATCTAGTTTGTACTAGGATGCAGCTGTGATCAACATTGTTGAACACAGATTTTCTAATATACCATCTCTGGTGGAACAACAAATCCACCAGAAAAGTTTTTAAAGTTTGTTGTGTTCTTTACATTTTGTGTTTGAATATATATCTGTCTGCATTAGCTCAAAGCAATTCATACACTTGTTCATCTAGAACACACTGCTTTAATAAACTTCTCAAAACCTGAAAAAGTTTTGAGATTTACATTCAACCCCCCTTCTGTAAATCTCATTGTTAGTCCTCTAGGAATAACAATTGGTATCAGAGCAAGCTCTTGACACACAAAGAGTTTAAAGATCTTGGAATCTAACAAAGATGAGTAAGAAGGATATTGGAGTAAAGATCCCAGTTCTTGACAAAGACAGTTATCACCACTGGAAGGTGAAAATGCACCTTCATCTACTCTCCCAAGATGAAGGTTATGTAAACTGCATTGAGAATGGTCCTCACATTCCCCACAAAGTAGCCACAGTTGCTACGGCCACAATTGCTGTTGGTCAATCCATTCCAAAACCTAGAGCAGAATGGACAATGGAAGACACAGAAGAAGTCCACAAGGATAAGAAGGCTATGAACATTTTGTTTAATGGTCTTGACAAGGATATGTTTGATAATGTGATAAATTGTTCAACTGCCAAAGAGGTTTGGGACACAGTTCAGTTGCTGTGTGAAGGTACAGAACAAGTAAAAGAGAACAAAATGCAGCTTCTCATTCAACAGTATGAGTACTTTCATTTTGAAGAGAATGAATCTTTAAATGACACATTTAATAGATTCCAAAAGCTGTTGAATGGACTGAAGCTGTATGGTAGAGTGTACCAGGTGAAGGATTCAAATCTTAAATTTTTGAGATCCTTACCAAAGGAATGGAAACCCATGACTGTTTCCTTAAGAAACTCTCAGGATTATAAGGACTTTACTCTTGAAAGATTATATGGAATCTTGAAGACTTATGAACTAGAGTTGGAACAGGATGAGGTATTGGAGAGGGGGAGAAAGAAAGGAGGTTCAGTTGCATTGGTAGCTGAAAATGAGAAAGAATGCAGAAAAGAAACTGTGAGATCTACATCAAGCTCCAAAGATGGTGTAAGAAATCCAGAATCAGACAAGGGTAAAGAGCAAGTTGCTGAAAATGAAGACAACTCCAGTCAAGATGACTCTGATGGTATTGATGAGCATCTTGCATTTCTGTCCAGGAGATTTGCAAAGATGAAGTTCAGGAAAAACACTAGAGCCACTAAACCCTATAAGAACATGGTGGACAAATCCAAGTTCAAGTGTTTTAATTGTGGTATAAGTGGACACTTTGCAAGTGAGTGCAGAAAGCCAACCTCTGAAAAGAAGAAATTTGAACAAGTAGATTACAAAAAGAAATATTTTGATCTACTCAAACAGAAGGAAAGGGCTTTCATTACTCAAGAAAAGGACTGGGCAGCTGATGGAGATGAAGAGGATGAAGATGTGGATTATGTCAACCTTGCTCTCATGGCTGATTCTGAAGAAAACGAAGTTAGTTCATCAAGCAATCAGGTAATCACTACTGATTTAACACAGCTTACTAAAGAAGAGTGCAATGATGCTTTCAATGACATGTCTACTGAATTGTATCATTTGCGTGTGTCTCTTAAATCTCTTGCTAAAGAAAATAGTAGGATCAAAGAGAACAATCTGTTTTTAAGTAATAGAAATACTGTGTTAGAAAATAAGTTGATTGACCTAGAGAAAACCAAATTGCATTGTATATCTGTTGAAAATGAACTAGCTGAATCTGTTAAGAAAGTAGAAATACTTTCCAATCAATTAGAGAAAGAGCAAGAGGTGATTAAAGCCTGGAAAACATCTAGGGATGTAAGTGCTCAAATTGCCAAAGTCCAAGGAATTGAATCATTCTGTGAAACTGCCTGGGATAAAAATAAAAAGAAACTGGAATTAATTGATGGACTGTCAACGGATGTGGAATCAACGGATGATGAAAGTTATCCGTTGAAGGAAGAAAAGGAACATCCGTTGAAGGTTCCTCAATTAAAACAGGCAGATGTTTCTAAAAGAGAAAATCTAAAGAAACTCAACAAAAAGTTTGGTTCAACTTCAAAGAACTTTGTCAAAGAAGGAGCAAGCACATCCAAAGATGTCAGAAAGGTGAATGTAGGGCACATGACCTTAGAACAGTTAAACAATAGGCTCAAGATGGTTGAGGATAAAAAGGAATCCAAAAGGAAATCCAACAGAAATGGGAAGGTAGGAGTTAACAAACATAACAATTACACACCTGACAAGTATGCTCCTAGAAAAAGCTGTGTGCATTGTAGTAGTGTTAATCATCTATCTGCTAATTGTAAATCTATTAAGAAATCTCCCATAACTGTACCCTCTTCCATGCCTAACATGTCTGTATCACCTCTATATGCTATGCCTGTTATGTCTCAACAAAATCCTTATGCACATTTTGCAAACATGCCATATTTTAACAATCCTTATCTTGCTGCATTCAGTATGCCTCAAATGCCATACAATATGCCAATGTGGAATAACATGTATGCACAATCCATGCCTAATAATTCTATAAATGTGATGGATAATGTTGTGACTAACCCTACACCTCAACCAACCACATCTAAGACCAAGGTTGACTCAAACTCACCTAAGTCTAAAGATGCAGGAGGAATGAAGTCTAGGAGAAAGGCTAACAAGAATGGACCCAAGGAAACTTGGGTACCAAAATCAAATTGATTGATTTTGTGGTGTGCAGGAAAATAGAAGAAATCTATGGTACTTGGAAAGTGGCTGTTCAAGACACATGACTGGAGATTTCTCCCTGCTCACAGAGTTTAAAGAGAGAGCTGGCCCCAGCATAACCTTTGGAGATGACAGCAAAGGGTTTACTATGGGATATGGCTTGATTTCAACAAGGAATGTCATCATTGAAGAAGTTGCATTAGTTGATGGTCTCAAGCACAACTTACTGAGTATCAGTCAACTATGTGATAGAGGGAATACAGTTTCCTTCAATTCTGAAGCCTGTGTTGTCACTAGTAAGGAAGACAACAAAGTGGTTCTAACTGGAGTTAGAAAAGGAAATGTGTACTTAGCTGACTTCAACTCTACAGATGCAGAATCTATTACTTGTCTCTTCAGCAAAGCAAGTTCAGTTGAGAGTTGGCTATGGCACAAGAAGCTATCCCATTTGAATTTCAAAACAATGAATGATCTAGTCAAAAAGGACTTAGTAAGAGGAATTCCTCTTGTTGAATTCTCAAGGGATGGTCTGTGTGATGCTTGTCAGAAAGGCAAACAAAGGAAAGCATCATTTCAGAAGAAGCTTGAAACAACAATTGATGAACCATTACAGCTGCTACATATGGATTTGTTTGGACCAGTCAATGTATTGTCAATAGCAAGAAAAAGATATTGCTTAGTGATTGTAGATGATTTCTCTAAGTTCTCATGGGTCTGTTTTCTTGGATCAAAGGATGAAGCAAGTGAAATCATTATCAATCACATCAGGCAAGTCAACAATCATCCTGACTTAAAGGTTAGAAATATCAGGAGTGACAATGGAACTGAGTTCAATAATTTGACATTAAGGCTGTTCTGTGAAGAAAATGGAATCATGCATGAGTTCTCAGCTCCAAGAACACCTCAGCAAAATGGGGTTGTTGAAAGAAAGAACAGATCTTTAATTGAAGCTGCCAGAACAATGCTTGAAGAATCAAAGTTACCAACATATTTCTGGGCTGAAGCTGTTAATTGTGCCTGCTTCACTCAGAATATTTCTTTGATCAATCAAGCTAAAGGCATGACTCCTTATCAGTTGTTCAAGAGAAGAAAACCAACTCTAAACTTTCTTCATGTCTTTGGATGTAAATGCTTTATACTGAGGAATCAATCTGACCATAAAGGGAAGTTTGATGCAAAGGCTGATGAAGGAATATTTGTTGGTTATTCAGCTGGAAAATCTTATAGGGTCTACAATCTAAGAACCAACATTGTTATGGAATCTGTGCATGTTGTGTTTGATGATAAAAAGATTGATGGACTAACAGATGAGGGACATAATGAGAGACTCAAATTTGACAACATTGAGATATATTGTGATGATAGTGAAGAGGAGACTGATGGAGATGACACTTCAAAAGGGATTCAAAACATGCCCCTGGATAATGCACAAAATACTGCATCTATTGATAGAAGCAATGCAGTATCCGTTGAAAGACATAGTGCATCATCCGTTGAAGTACAAAATGAAGCATCCGTTGATCATAGTTCATCAACGGATAATCGATTTACCTCATCAGTTGATAGAACTCCAAGTTCCCTGCAAAGGACCAACAACTCAGGGGGAGTTTCAACTAGTCAACACTCTGTCTCACATCATGACAATACTGAGGCCACCTCATCTAGAGCACATCTTCCACCACAAAGGAAATGGACCAAGAATCATCCCTTTGAACTGATCATTGGTGATGCATCATCTAAAGTGCAAACAAGAAGAGCTACTCAAGATGAATGTCTGTACAGTAGTTTTCTATCTCAGGAGGAACCTAAGAAAGTGGAAGAAGCTCTATTGGATCCAAATTGGATATTAGCTATGCAGGAAGAGCTAAACCAATTTGAGAGAAACCAAGTTTGGAAGCTGGTACCCAAACCAAAGAACAAGAGTCCTATTGACACAAAGTGGGTATTCAGAAACAAGATGGATGAAAATGGCATTATCATAAAGAATAAAGCCAGACTGGTTGCTAAAGGCTATTCTCAGCAAGAGGGAATAGATTTTGATGAAACATATGCTCCTGTTGCAAGACTTGAAGCCATCAGAATATTTCTAGCCCATGCAGCCCATGCCAATTTCAAAGTCTATCAAATGGACGTCAAGAGTGCATTTCTAAATGGGAAATTAGAGGAAGAAGTCTATGTAAGTCAACCTCCAGGATTTGAAGATCCAAATTTTCCAGACTATGTGTATTATCTGTTGAAAGCACTCTATGGACTGAAGCAAGCACCTAGAGCCTGGTATGAAACCTTATCAAAATTTCTTTTGGAGAATCACTTCACTAGAGGTACTGTTGATAAAACTCTCTTCTTTAGGGATGTTAATGGCTCTAGTATACTTGTTCAAATTTATGTAGATGATATAATATTTGGCTCTATAGATGATAAACTTTGCAAAAAGTTTGCTAAGCTAATGCAAAGTAAATATGAAATGAGCCTAATGGGAGAACTAACCTATTTTCTTGGTTTACAAGTTAAACAAGTTAGTGATGGAATTTTCATTAGTCAAACTAAATATATTTATGATCTTTTAAAGAAGTTTGACTTAATGGAATGCTCATCTGCAAAAACTCCCATGGCCACTGCCACCAAACTTGAATTAAATAAGACTGAAAGGTCTGTGGACATTACAAGTTATAGAGGCATGGTTGGTTCACTTTTATATTTAACTGCTAGCAGACCAGATATAATGTTTGCTACATGTCTGTGTGCTAGATTTCAAGCTGATCCTAGGGAGTCTCACTTAATTGCTATCAAGAGAATTTTCAGATATCTCAAGGGTACACCAAATTTAGGAATTTGGTATCCTAGAGAATCTGGCTTTGATCTAATTGGTTATTCAGATGCAGACTATGCAGGTTGCAAAATAGACAGGAAAAGTACAACAGGCTCCTGCCAATTCCTGGGAAACAAGCTTGTATCATGGTTTAGCAAAAAGCAAAATTCAGTCTCTACTTCTACAGCTGAGGCTGAATACATTGCTGCTGGAAGTTGCTGTTCTCAAATGTTATGGATGAGGAATCAACTCCTTGATTATGGACTTCATGTTGATAGAATACCTATCTTTTGTGACAACACAAGTGCCATAGCCATAACAGAGAATCCTGTACAGCACTCAAGGACCAAGCACATTGATATCAAGTACCACTTCATTAGGGAGCATGTCATGAATGGTACAGTGGAACTACATTTTGTTCCAAGTGAACAACAAATTGCTGACATATTTACCAAACCACTTGATGAATCAACATTCACAAGATTGGTAAGTGAGCTAGGTATGCTTAATTACTCTTAAAATTCATGTCTTCTTTGCAATTTGATGAGAAGCCTGAAATATATTAGTTGCTAGAACAAATTTGACTTTTAACAAAGTTTATTCCATCAACGGATGTTCCCTATCCGTTGAAAGTCAAAATTGCTCTATCAACGGATATTCATTATCCGTTGAAAGACAAGTATATCTCTGGAACTTTTATCCGTCAACGGATAAAGCTGAAGTACCTTTCAACGGATGACAATTTACATTATCCGTTGAAATGTCACATCAGACGTTTGAGGTGTTTCACAGCCGTTGATTCTATTTTCTTAACCGTTGATACCATACATACATCTGTATGTATTGGTTTTTAAGGTAGTTATTAGAATACTTACAGTTTATTCTTAAACGGCTGAAATTCACTAACACCTATTTATTGATTAATCCTTTAATTATTTCTTTTTCTTTGAAAGCATATAAGCCCTTCTGATTGTTCATTATTACTTTACGCTTTCTTAGAATTTCAAGCATTTACCATTTTCTCTCTGCAAAACCTTCAAGTTATTCTCTGCAATTTCTACTCACAACAATGGCACCAGTCGTGAAGATTATGTCTCAATCTGGGTTCATCTACGAGAAGAACAATTTCATAGCTCTGGTAGAAAAGAATGAAGCCCACTCAGATTATCACAAAATGATGGACTTCATCAAAAACTGTAAACTTAGCTATGCAATGCTGGAAGCCCCAACGATTTTCTGTGAAGTAGTTGAGGAGATTTGGACAACTGCTGAGTTCAACTCCATGGATATGACTATCTCCTTCACTCTCAAAGGTAAAAATCACTGTATTAACTGTGATGACTTACAAGCATGTTTTAAATTACCTGAGAACAATGCCATGACACCACACACTGATAGTGATGTATCCAGCATGTTAGATTCCATAGGTTACTCTCTTAACTCTGCTAATTTAGGGGGTATTAGACGAAAAGGCCTTAGGAAAGAATGGAGTTTTCTTGGGGATGCCTTCATAAAGGTTTTCTCTGGGAAAATTAGTAATTTTGATGCCATAACTTCATCTCTTGTTAATATGTTCTATATGCTTGTTTCTGATAGGTACTTTAACTTTAGCAACTATGTGATGCTAGAATTAGGTACTAGATTAGGTAACAAAGCTAATAGACCTAATAACATCTATTATGCTAGATTCTTTATGTTATTGGCTAACCATGTTGCTGAAGGTTTAGTCATAATCAATGAGAATAATAAACTCAAGTGCTGGGCACAAGAGAAAAGAGTTCTTGCAGACTTGAAGAGAATGGATCTAAACAGCAGTGTGCAATTGGTATATTTACCAATCATGAATGCACCCCAGGTAGGTGAGGTAATTGCTTCTACAACTCCTACTTCTTCCAACCCCTCTATTTCTTTATCTTCTAGTGTGGCCATGAAATCTGTGTCAATGCCCCAACAGATTTCTACCAAGGTCACCAAATCTAAACTTTCAAAATCCAAGACAAAGAAAACCACCTCTGTTGTTTCTCAAAAGACAACAGTTGTAACAACAACCATTAACCCTGAGGGAAGTGAACAGGGTGTGAGTGGTGAGGGGAGGGGTGAACATCAAAGAAACCCCCAGGATAAGGAAGGAGAGTTGAGTGCTTCCCAAGCTAGCCAAGCCCCAGTTTCTCAAAAAGCTGTGGTGGTTGAAAAGGTTTCTAGCACATCCCTAGTAGCATCCTCCCAAAAGGATGTTACTATTGAAAAGAGTTCCCAACCAGGAACACAGAACAAAAGAGGGAGGGACACTAAAGCCAAACACTCACCTACAAAAGCTTTTATTAGAAGAAAGAAGGCTAGAACCCAATCTTCTACACAGGGTGCACACACTGCACAGATACATCCATCTGTCTCTGTGCCTTCTCAAACTCAGTTTGATGTGACTCCAATAAATGTGGAGTCACAGCCCCATTCTCTCACAATAACTACACATCAATCACCAAATACTTCTTCACCATCTCTGGATGTGGATATGTTATTCCCATCAATTCCTGATTCTCCCTCTTTACAACTCAGGGAGGAGCCCCACTCAAATACAGGTGATCATCATCTTTTAGATGATTTGTTGGATCACCCGCAAATTCTTTCAGATATAATTGAAGGATCTGTATCAACACATATCAAATCAATCTATACAGATTCAACAATTATATCACTTTCAATTTCATCTTCTTTTCCTTCTTCAACGGATATCACTCATCCGTTGACAAGTGGTTGCTCTTCAACGGATAAGCTTAACAGCAGTTATCCGTTGATAACAACAGTTTCAACTTCAACGGATATTCCACATCCGTTGATAGTCTCTACACAAATAACTGAAATGATTCCAAGTGTAGAAGACATGAATACTGTGCAATCACTTTTAGGATTGAGGGCAGGGAGTGAAAATATGAGTGAGAGGCTGGGTTGCTCCCAGGCAAAAGGAGAGATTGAGAGCACAAAAATGCATGCTATTTCTTCCAGCATGGCAAAAGTCAGTGAGTGGAGTACCACCTTAGAAGGTGAAGGTGAGGGAGTGAGATGTGTGAGCCAGGGGGAGCCCCTGATGCAAGAACATAGAGAAAAAGAGAGAAAAGCAGGTACAGTTGATACAAGGGTGGAACCAGCCATTGCTCATGAGTCAATGATTGTGGATGATGCTGAAAAGGAAAGACAATTTCAGCAACATTACAAAGCTGTAATTGATAACATTTCCTTGGATGCTGACACTTTTACTCATCCTGTGACAGCCTATCAACTGTTGGCTGCTCAGGGCAATGAGGAGGCAGAGAGGACACTACATCTAGTGCACTCAACAGAATCTCTTCAAAGGGATAAAGCTGCTATTAACAGGATGCCTTCTACAGCTGGTGAGCCATCTGAGGAATTTGGAGTAAATTCTGATGATGATGACTCTATTTCTTCTGATGGAAGCATGAACATAGGGGGAGATGGAGACCCTAGTTCCATTCCTAATCTACCTGAATGGGCCCTGACTAAGGAGCATAGAACAGGTGAATTCAATGTCCACTTGGTCAAACAAATCATCACTATTCAACAGGCCATTCAGAACACTTCAAATGCAAATATCAAGGCTATCCTCCAAGCTCACCTGGACTCACTGCATCTCATGAAGTTGCAGAAAGTAAAGCAAGATATGAGTCTAGATGATCTCAGGAAAGATATTGCTGACTTGAAATCCTTCACTTCAGAAAAATTGGATTCAGTCATGCCCTATGGTACTTTGCAGGACTTGGTTTCGAGATTGAAAAAGGAATCAGTTACTGAACAAAGGCTGGCCAAGTTGGAAGACAGAGTTCAAGGAATTGAAGATTCTGTGGCCACCCTTCTTCTCAACCAACAATCTCAAACCAATCTCCTAATGCAGCTGGCAAAAGCACAAGGCTTGACCCCTCTCCTTGATGATAACAAAAAGGGGGAGAATAAAAGGGAAGGGGAGGGAGAGCCCTCTACAAAGATTCAGATATCTAAAGTGCTAGTTCCTGCCATCACTACCTCTCCAATCATTCAAATCAAGGGAAAACCTGATGGAATTGATTTGATTCAGCTAGCAGCAGCTGAAATACAAATGAAAGAACAATGGAGGAGAATTGATGAAAGGTTGCAATTGGTGTTTGGTTCTACACAAAATAAATCAACATCTGTGAAATTTAGCACAAAGATTGAACCAATCAACATGGAGCTCAAGCCAGTAGGGAGAAATAAGGTTGGAGAGACTTCTTTCAAGAATTTAAAACCTATGGTTCTAAAGCCTAACACTAGATCCAGTATGGACTCCACAAAGAATCCCCTAGACTTTGCTCAGATGCAGGAAGTAGACTTTCCTCTTCCAAAACCTGATGGAGACAAAGTTCTAAGTGCAAGCATCATAAAGAAGAAGGAGACCAAGGACAAGGGTGAGAGAATGGACATGGCCTTTATCTATAGAGAGGGAAAGAGTATCTGTGTGATGCAAGGACATCCCAAATTTCTAAAGGCCAAAAGGGAAGAAACCAGAAGGTTGAAGAAAGAAGCTGTAAAACTCAAGGCTGACAAAAGAGCACAAGCAAAGCTTGAAAAACAGCTAAAGTCAAGCCAAGTTGAAGAAATGAAAGGAATTGAAGTCAGGGGTGAAGAAAAGATTGCTAACTTAGATGAGGTTCTTGGGAGCATATTTGGTGAAAATATGGAAGAAAGAGAGGAATGGCAGAAGGGAAACAGAAGAAAGGCCAAGGCACACAGAAGGAGTGAAGATAACCCTGAAGATACCAAATCTATATCTAAACCACTACCTTCCATACCTAAACCTTTTGTTGCTGATCCCTCTATAAATATCCATGGTGAACCAATCATTCCAAAAGAGGAACCTATTGATTGGGACAACATCACACTGCCTACCTTTTTAACCACTCTACCACTACCAAAGAAACAGAAAAGAAAATCTAAATCTACACCTCCCCTAACCTCTAAGAAATTCACTCAAAAACAAAAACCTAACCCTAAGCCACCCATTTCTAAAGATGATTATGTTCACATCTGTGACATAAAAGAAGCTTCAGACATTAATCTCTATCTGGATGAGCTGGAGGAAGTAAGGGGAATAGCTGCCTACAGACAGCTACCAGAGAGATTGGTTTTCAGATATAAGGGAGTTGGGGAAAGAACATGGCCTCTCTACAGGATTCTAAATGAAGGCTACTCTACCTTGATCAGAGTCTTTTCAGCCATCAAAAAGGATTCTGGCTTTACCAGAACAGCCAAGACTGAAATTCTCAACAAGATTGCCAACATAAGGAAGACTTGGAGGGAACCAAATGCTTTGCCCAGAACCTTACTCATACAAGAAAGGGGAACTAAAATTCACAAATCACCTCATTGGTTGATGGAATTTAGAGATGACAAAGGAGTCAGAAGATTTTTCAGACTTGAAGACCAACTCAAGATTGCCAGCAATGAAACTCTCAAAGAAATGCAATCTAAGTTGGATATCAGTGATGAAGATGAAGCTGAATTCTTCAGACAACTCCAACTCCAATTTGAGGAAAATGACAAAGGGCTAGGAAAGAAAACCAGGGAACAAAGAAGAAAATAATGATTTGCTCAGGCTAGAGGAGCACCCTTGGAAATACTGTAAATCTTCAATTACCTCCTAGTACATACACTTTTGCAGCACTTTTATATTTCTACTTAGTTTCAATTCAAATATTTGTTAAGTGTTTTGTCATCATCAAGTTAACCCTGAATTTATGCCTACAATTCTTATAGACATAAATAGGGGGAGATTGTTAGGAATATATGTGCATTAGTTTGATGATATGTTTAACAAAACACTTAAGTAGAAATTTAGTGTCAGTAGCCTCAACGGATAAGACCACTTTGGCTATCCGTTGATGGTGTAGCTTTACTTAGAAATAAGTCTAGTATTGTAGCATATTTCAGTCTCTGTATTTAAAATGTAATTCTTAGAAGTTGAGAGAAACTATAAGTCATGTTGACTACTAGATGATATGCAGATAGGAAGGCCAATTGTAAATATTTCATGCCTTGTAATTTTGTATAAATGAAGTGGTATCAACGGATGACTTAAAGACCTTCAACGGATGAGAAGCTAAGCTTCAACGGATGTCTCTAAAGCTTCAACGGATGAGAGCATCAACGGATAAATGCATCAACGGATGAAAGCTTCAACGGATAACATCCTTCAACGGATGAAGTCATCAACGGATGAAAGCTTCAACGGATGTTCTGCTAATTAGCCGTTGATAAGTGGTAGTTGTACCTACAGACAGAGGCACATGGGTTGACAGAGAAAACTGAGATGTGGTAGCCGAATTTCAGGATCAACAGAAAAAGCAGCCGTTCTTCTTTAGTACAAAGATGCAATAGTCAACAAAGTACTGGAGTGAACAGGAAAAGAAGCAAGTGAAGAACTTATTTTACTATTGTAATTTTATATTGTTTTTCACTTGTACACTTGGTAATATATAAACCAAGAAGAAGCTAGTAATTAGAGAGAGATTTTCCAGAGCTGTTAAGAAATATCTTGAGAGAAAATTCATCTAGTTTGTACTAGGATGCAGCTGTGATCAACATTGTTGAACACAGATTTTCTAATATACCATCTCTGGTGGAACAACAAATCCACCAGAAAAGTTTTTAAAGTTTGTTGTGTTCTTTACATTTTGTGTTTGAATATATATCTGTCTGCATTAGCTCAAAGCAATTCATACACTTGTTCATCTAGAACACACTGCTTTAATAAACTTCTCAAAACCTGAAAAAGTTTTGAGATTTACATTCAACCCCCCTTCTGTAAATCTCATTGTTAGTCCTCTAGGAATAACAGTTGGATATCAGAACTTAAGTGCTGAAGAACGATTATATAAGGAAAGTAGCTGATTAAAGGAAAGAAGATCGAGATAAACATAAGAAGAGATATGCATGAAGAAGGAGTTCCGTGAAGAATGGAATACTTGGAAGAAAAGATATCTGATTGATATATTTTAGGAAGCAGAATTATATTCCATATCAATTAGCGATTATCTTGTAACTGTGTAGTATATAAACACAGACATAGGATTTACACTATAAGTTTTATCATATTCGAGAAGATTATTCATTGTAACCCTAGCAGCTCTCGTGATATTTGTTCATCACTGAGAGGTAACAGTTCCATACTGTAACAGAGTTTATCGTTTCAATAAAGTTTATTTTCTGTTACTTAAGATATTAAAGTTCGATTTGATTGTATTATACACTGTATTCACCCCCTCTACAGTGTGTGTGACTTAACAAGTGGTATCAGAGCCTATCTGTTAACACACATACAGTTAAAGATCCAAACACAATCATGTCTGACACAGAAACTCCAACCAAGCCTACCAAAACTGAAGAACCTCCAAAGACACAAATTTAAAGTCGGTATGAAACCATCAGAGTTCCCATACTGAGACCATCTGAATATGCCATATGGAAGGTGAGGATGACCATGTTTCTCGAAGCTACAGATCCAGAATATCTTGACAGAATCAAGTAAGGGCCTCACAAACCAACCAAGCTCGCTGTTGCAGTTGCAGGTGAAGCAGCAAAAACCGTACCAAAGGAAAAGAGTGATTATACTGCTGAAGATATCGCATCAATTGCTAAGGATGCTAAGGTACGACACTTACTGCATAGTGCCATTGATAATGTAATGTCAAACAGGGTAATTAACTGTAAGACTGCTAAAGAGATATGGGATGCTCTGGAAACAAGGTGTCAGGGAACTGATACGATTAAAAAGAACAGGAAGACAATACTCACTCAAGAGTATGAACACTTTAATTCAAAGGCTAATGAATCATTGACTGATTTATATAATAGATTTGCCAAACTCTTGAATGATCTGTCACTGGTTAATAAGGAGTATGATCTTGAAGATTCAAACCTTAAATTCCTGTTAGCTCTTCCTGAATGTTGGGATTTGAAGGCAACAACAATAAGAGACAATTACAATCTTGATGAAACAACTCTTGATGAAATTTATGGAATGCTCAAGACGCATGAACTTGAGATGGAACAAAGAAGCAAGAGAAAAGCAAGAGATGGAACTTGAGATGCTCAAGACGGATTCTGAAAGCTTGCCGGAGACTGATGCTGATGAGGGGATCATGAAGCTGTGTGCTCTTATGGTGAAAGGGATCACAAAGATTGTATACAGGAAGTTCAGGAAGGGAAAGAAGTTTTCCAGGAAAGGCATAAGTTCTGATAAGAAGAATTTCAGAAGATCTGAAGGCAGAGGAGGAAAGTCTGATAGAGGAGATTATACCAATGTCAAATGCTATAACTGTGGTGAGAAAGGCCACATATCTCCTGATTGAAAAAAGGTAAAGGGTGACAAAGGCAAGGCTCTTGTCATAAAGCAGAAAAGCTGGACAGACACCTCAGACTCTGAAAGTGAGGAGAACTATGCATTGATGGCAAATGCTGATAAAGAAAGTGCTGAGAGCAGTTCTGAAGCTGCTGAAACAAAGGTACCTCAGACTACTTATGCTTTTCATACTAATGATATTAATGAGTTGAGAAGATATCTTAAAACCATGTTTGTTAGTTATAGAGATCAAACTTTAACATGTGAAAGATTAACTTCTGAAAATCTTGCTTTTAAGAAAAGAAATGATTTCTTAGAAAAAGAGTTAATTATGTTCCATCAAACTCAGAAGGATAGATATGATGCTCTTTATGTTAGGGATGAAGTGCTAAAAATGAATGAATCTCTAAAAACTAAGTTAGAAAAGGAAAGAGAGATAATCAGGACTTGGACTAACTCTGGAAGAACAACTCAAAATTTGCTAAGTAGTGAAAATTGGAAAGAAGGCTTAGGTTATGGAGAGGATAAGAATGATAAAGGAACTGTAGAAATTAAGCCTGTTGTTAAGCAAAAGCCCAAGTTAAAACCTGTTAAGTTTGTAACTGAAAAGTCTGATAATGATAAATCAGGTGTTAGAGAGGGATTAACTTCTGACAAACTAAAACAGGAAAAGAAAGCTGAAGTAAACATAGGCTTCATGACGAAGAAGCATCTTAAGTATACGCTGAAAGATGTTAAGAATGCAAACAACGTAAAATCACCTAGGAAAAATAGGAATAGAAAGGAAGGTGTGAATAAAAGCAATGATTATAAACCTGTTCCTGATGCTCCTAGGAAAACATGTCATAACTGAGGAAGTTCTAACCATCTGGCTTCTTTTTGCAGGAAGAATAAGAACATTAACTCCTTACCTTCAAAATCAGGAGTTAAGAGTCAGTCTGTTAGATATAAACCACAAAATCGTTGTTTTCATTGTGGTAGTTTATGGCATTCCATTTATACTTGTAAGGAATATCATAGTTTGTACTATGATTATTATCATAGTTTGAAGAAAGTTTCCATTGTTCCTTGTAGTGTAAATTCTGATTCAAAGTCTGATAGTGTAAGTTCTGATAAGAAAAATGTTAACATAAACTCTGATGCTAAATCCGCTGCAAATGTTAACAAACTTAATAAGGCCAAAGGATCCAAGCAAGTCTGGGTCCTTAAAACTAATAATTAGTGGTCTTTGTGATTGCAGGGCAACAGGAAAAATATCCTAGTTCTGGACAGTGGATGTTCAGGACATATGGCTGGAAATAAAGCCCTGTTATCAGACTTTATGGAGAAAGCTGGCCCAAGTGTTTCTTATGGAAATGGCAACATTGGAAAGACATTGGGATATGACAATATCAATCTTGGGAATGTCATCATTAAAGAAGTAGCTCTGGTCTCAGGACTTAAACACAATCTGCTGAGTATAAGTCAAATATGTGACAGAGGTTATCATGTCTATTTCTTTGAAGAACACTGTGAAGTTGTGAGTAAATCTAAAGGCAAAGTTGTTCTGAAAGGATACAGGCGTGGTAACATTTATGAAGCTAAGCTTTCAACAAGTACTGATGGTTCTGCAATCTGTCTAACGAGTAGAGCATCAATTGAAGAAAGCTGGAATTGGCACAAGAAACTCTCTCATTTAAATTTCAACAATATAAATGAACTGGTCAAGAAAGATCTTGTGAGAGGACTGCCAAAGTCAGTATTTGCTCCTGATGGCCTCTGTGATTCTTGTTAGAAGGCCAAACAAAGAAAATCTTCATTCAAGAGCAAGACTGAATCATCAATTCTTGAGCCTTATCATCTGCTACATGTTGATCTATTTGGTCCAGTAAATGTTATGACTATTGCAAAGAAGAAATATGCATTGGTCATAGTGGATGAGTTCACTAGATACACATGGGTGTATTTCTTGCACACAAAAAGTGAAACTACATCTATCTTGATTAATCATGTCAAACATCTGGATAAATTGGTCAAAGATTCTGTGAAAACCTTAAGGAGTGATAATGGCACTGAGTTCAAGAATTTGATAATGGAAGAGTTCTGCAAAAACCATGGAATAAAGCAGGAATTTTCTGCTCCTGGAACTCCACAGCAAAATGGAGTTGTTGAAAGGAAGAATAGAATTCTCATTGAAGCTGCACGTATAATGCTTGAAGAAGCAAAACTTCCAACATATTTCTGGGCTGAAGTTGTGCAGACTGCTTGTTTTACTCAAAATGCAACACTCATTAACAAGCAAGGAAAAACACCATATGAGATGGTGAAGAAAAAGAAGCCAAATCTGAAGTACTTTCATGTATTTAGATGCAAGTGTTTTGTTCTCAAGACTCATCCAGAACAGCTATCCAAGTTTGATCTAAAAGCTGATGAAGGAATCTTTGTTGGATATCCACTTTCCACAAAAGCCTTCAGAGTCTATAATTTGAGAACAAAAGTGGTCATGGAATCTATCAATGTCTCCTTTGATGACAAGAAGATTACTGGTCTTAAAGATTTTATTGACCATGATCAGCTGAGATTTGAAAATGAAGACTCAAATTCTGATACTGAAAATCCTGACAGTCTAAGTCCTGATATTGTAAATTCTGATGGATTAAACTCTGATGTTATTGAAACTGTGGTGACTATGCCAAAGGAAGATGCACCTGTGCAGGGGGAGCATACTCAAGATCTTACCACATCTCAAGAAATATCAAAACATACGTCTGGATCTTCAAGTTCTGATTCGTCAAGTTCTGATAAGCCAAGTTCTGACAGTGCTGAAAATCTAAATTCTGAAGAATCCAACTCAGAGAGCATAGTTTCAGGGGGAGCATCAGAAAATGAAAATGAAAACAGCATGGATCATGGGGGAGCATCCAGTTCTAGAGAAAACCTTCCATCTGCTAGGAAGTGGACAAAATCACATACACCTGATTTGATAATTGGAAATCCTGATGCAGGTGTCAGGACTAGAATAGGTACTTCAAACGAATGTCTTTTCAATTCTTTTCTCTCTCAGACTGAGCCAAAGAAAGTGGAAGAAGCTCTTCAAGATGCTGATTGGGTGCAAGCAATGCAGGAAGAGTTAAATGAATTTGAAAGAAACAAAGTCTGGACCCTAGTGCCAAGACCAAAGAATAGATCTGTTGTTGGTACAAAGTGGGTATTCAAAAACAAAACTGACAGTGATGGCATAATTACAAGGAATAAGGCAAGGCCGGTTGCAAAAGGATATTCTCAACAGGAGGGAATTGATTATGATGAAACATTTGCACCAGTTGCTAGGTTAGAAGCCATAAGGATATTTTTGGCTTATGTTGCTCACAAAAAGTTTACTATCTTTCAAATGGATGTGAAAAGTGCTTTTCTCAATGGAGAATTGGAGGAGGAAGTATATGTTGAACAACCTCCAGGCTTTGTAGACTACAAACATCCAGATTATGTCTACAGGCTTGATAAAGCACTTATGGACTTAAGCAAGCTCCTAGAGCATGGTATGAGACTTTAGCTCAGTTTCTTCTGGAAAGTGGATTCAATAGAGGAACAATAGACAAAACACTGTTCTACCTCAACCATGGAAATGACTTACTTCTGGTCCAGATTTATGTTGATGATATCATTTTTGGGTCTACAAATGACAGACTGTGCAAGAAGTTTGCCAAACTGATGCAGTCAAGGTATCATATGAGTATGATGGGGGAACTTAGCTATTTTCTGGGCCTTCAAGTCAAGTAGAATGAAGAAGGCACTTTTATTTGTCAAACTAAGTACACCAGAAACTTGCTGAAGAAATTTGGAAAACAAGATTGTTCAAGTGCATCCACTCCCATGGCCACTGCAACAAAACTGGATAAGGATACTGGTAAATCATTAGATATTACTGATTACAGAGGTATGATTGGCTCTCTACTCTATCTAACTGCTAGTAGACCTGATATCATGTATGCTACCTGTCTTTGAGCAAGATTTCAAGCAGATCCAAGAGAACCTCACTTAACAGCTGTGAAAAGAATTTTTAAGTATCTTAAAGGAACAGCTGATCTGGGATTGTGGTATCCTAGAGAATCAGATTTTAAACTAATAGGTTACTCAGATGCAGATTTTGCAGGTTGCAAAATTGACAGGAAAAGCACAAGTGGAAGCTGCCAATTTCTTGGAGACAGATTGGTTTCTTGGTTCAGCAAGAAACAAAAGTCAATTTCCACATCAACTGCAGAAGCAGAGTATATTGCTGCAGGAAGCTGTTGTGCACAGATTCTTTGGATGAAGAATCAGTTACTGGATTATGGGTTAACATATTTCAAAAATCCCTATTTACTGTGATAATCAAAGTGTTATTGCTATGACAGGTAATCCAGTTCAACACTCTATGACAAAGCACATCAGCATCAGGTACCACTTCATAAGGGAATATGTGGATGAAGGTACAGTGGAATTGCACTTTGTTCTAACAGATCAACAACTAGCAGATATCTTCACAAAACCATTGTGTGAAGCCACTTTTACAAGATTGGTAAATGAACTTGGAATGGTTTCAGGTTCTTTCTCTAAATCTGCTTAGTCTTGTTCTGTTATATCAGACTTTATGATCAGTATTTACAGAAATTAATCTCTTTGTGTATTCTGTGCTTAATTGACAAATGTGTTTAAGTACTGACTGTTGTCTGATATATGTTTCTAAACTCTGATAAGTGATATGTCTGTTTGAGTAACTATTCTATCCTATGAGGATAACTGTGCTAGATGCTGTCCTAGTAGTCTTCAATAAACAAATGATCCCATGTAAGTAGTAATTATTTCTGTGGAAATCTGTTGACACAAGCAAAATTCTGATAATTGAGCTTAGTTGAGTTTACTTTGTTTATCTTATTACTAAGTCACAAATTAGAATAATGCTACTCATCTGTTAAGTTCTGATACTAGTAAATCTGCTGAATGCACTAAGTTCTGATAAACCTCACTTATCAAAAGAAGAAGCAAAATGATCAAAGAATAAAATCAGGTACTCCTTTGAGATCTAGAGTAAAAATGTGGAAGGGACGACCCAAGTGCATTGCTGGTATTAAGTAAATATGCATTAGAAAAGCAAAATATTTTCTTGGTGACTTTTTACACTCTAAGATTACTGGAGAAATACTCTGATAAAAGCATAAATTCTGATACGCAGTCGTGACTCACTTACACTGAGAAGCCACTGTGAAATGGAATTTAAAAAGATGCACAAAATTAGCACAAAATAGTTGAGGTGGACTCAAGCATGAACTCATTCAACAGTAGGTTTCAGAATAATGACAGCTCTTTAGCAAAGTTTTAGTTATGTCTTATTTCTAAGATGTACTGAAGTGAATCAGACTTTACTCTTTGTCTGACATTTAGCTTAATGCACACACTAATCACTCCATACGAATGATGAAAATTACTGTGGTGATCTATGTTGTTTTAGATAAACAGTCATTGTGTCACTTTGCACGAATTCTGAGGACAAGTTATGGTTGCTTGTTCTGCTGATTAAGTTCTGAAGAATATAACTCAGAACTTGTATGAGGACTTACTGAAATAGGCATTCCTTTTCAAGTTAAGAAATTATGTTCTGATGACTGTTAAGTTCTTATATAAGTCTAAGTTCTGATATTACAGTATAATTCTTTACTTGATTTATCTGTGGATAAAATTTGATAACAGTCTCGGTTCAAACTAGAATATGTTGAAGTGAAAGATTAATAGTCACTATGGTTAGGGTTAATGGTATTCGTACTTGAATAGTCAACTTTTACTTGCTTCTTGTGCGCATTAAACCATGTTTTCTCTTTCCAATGAATGTTTTTCTTTTTCCAAGTCTGGGGAGACGAGGTAGAATTAATTCTACCTGTCAGCATTAAATTTCTTTGCGTCTCCTGGCATTCTCTTGCCTATATAAGCAACCACTTCACATCAGCCTTCCCATCAAATCCTTTCTCACAAACTCACCTTACCTTCATACTTTTTCTTTCAAAAACACCATGGTCAGATACAACATGTTTTTGAACTACAAAACATTCAATATGGAGCTAAGCTGTGCCGATTGGCAGCAGGAATGGCACGTCACTGCCATTCCTGATGAGATATGGGACTTTGTCCCACAGGAGGTACTCACCCACCTCCTGTTCTTCTATATGGATTACCATCGTCATCTGGAGCGATTGGAGGAGGAAAGGCTGGAAGCTCTCCGCCACCAAGAGCGAATCATTCGACTCGCCATTCTGTTTATCGAGAGTAGGAAGAAGAAATGATTTATTTTCTTCTTCTGGTTTTTCTTCATCATCAGCCTTGCCCTGCTTCTTGAGCTAGGACAAAGGCTGTTGACGTTAGGTTTAGCAGCTTAGGGAAATCTTGTACAAGTACTGATGTAATTTCAATTTCATGAATGTATTCACTTGATATATTAATGAAATTTGTTTTTGTTTCAAGATTTTGTCTCTAAGTTATTTTGTAATGCATTGATAAATCCTGATTGATATTCTGATGACCATATGTTAGATATATTTGATAATGTCATGGCTAATATGATTTATGTTTAGTTTTCAGATCTTACTTAACAGGACAAATCAGTACTTATACTGGAAGTCAGGACTTAAGGATATCAATACTTATATTATCAGGAGATAATCATCAGAAGATGGATATCGGAACTTAAGTGCTGAAGGACGTTCAGATAAGGACAGTAGCTGATTAAAGGAAAGAAGATCGAGATAAACATAAGAAGAGATATGCATGAAGAAGGAATTCTATGAAGAATAGAATACTTGGAAGAAAAGATATCTGATTGATATATTTTAGGAAGCAGAATTATATTCCATATTAATTAGCGATTATCTTGTAACTGTGTAGTATATAAACACAGACATAGGGTTTACACTATAAGTGTTATCATATTCGAGAAGATTATTCATTGTAACCCTAGCAGCTCTCGTGATATTTGTTCATCACTGAGAGGTAACAGTTCCATACTGTAACAGAGTTTACTGTTTCAATAAAGTTTGTTTTTTGTTACTTAAGATATTAAAGTTCGATTTGATTGTACTATACACTGTATTCACCCCCTCTACAGTGTGTGTGATCTAACAAGTGGTATCAGAGCCTATCTGTTAACACACATACAGTTAAAGATCCAAACACAATCATGTCTGACACAGAAACTCCAACTAAGCCTACCAAAACTGAAGAACCTCCAAAGACACAAATTCAAAGTCGGTATGAAACCATCAGAGTTCCCATACTGAGACCATCTGAATATGCCATATGGAAGGTGAGGATGACCATGTTTTTGGAAGCTACAGATCCAGAATATCTTGATAGAATCAAGGAAGGGCCTCACAAACCAACCAAGCTCGCTGTTGCAGTTGCAGGTGAAGCAGCAAAAACCGTACCAAAGGAAAAGAGTGATTATATTGCTGAAGATATCACATCAATTGCTAAGGATGCTAAGGTACGACACTTACTGCATAGTGCCATTGATAATGTAATGTCAAACAGGGTAATTAACTGCAAGACTGCTAAAGAGATATGGGATGCTCTGGAAACAAGGTGTCAGGGAACTGATACGATTAAAAAGAACAGGAAGACAATACTCACTCAAGAGTATGAACACTTTGATTCAAAGGCTAATGAATCATTGACTGATTTATATGATAGATTTGTCAAACTCTTGAATGATCTGTCACTGGTTAATAAGGAGTATGATCTTGAAGATTCAAACCTTAAATTCTTGTTAGCTCTTCCTGAATGTTGGGATTTGAAGGCAACAACAATAAGAGACAATTACAATCTTGATGAAACAACTCTTGATGAAATTTATGGAATGCTCAAGACTCATGAACTTGAGATGGAACAAAGAAGCAAGAGAAAAGGAGGAAAGTCAAGAACAATTGCTCTTAAGGCTGAAGAAGAATCCCCCAAAGCACCTACCTCAAGGAAAGACAAGGGTAAAGCTCTTTTCACAAAGTCTGATACTGAGTCATCAAGTTCTGAAAGTGATGATGACTGAGATTCTGAAAGCTTGCCTGAGATTGATGCTGATGAGGAGATGATGAAGCTGTGTGCTCTTATGGTGAAAGGGATCACAAAGATTGCATACAGGAAGTTCAGGAAGGGAAAGAAGTTTTCCAGGAAAGGCATAAGTTCTGATAAGAAGAATTTTAGAAGATCTGAAGGCAGAGGAGGAAAGTCTGATAGAGGAGATTATACCAATGTCAAATGCTATAACTGTGGTGAGAAAGGCCACATATCTCCTGATTGCAAGAAGGTAAAGGGTGACAAAGGCAAGGCTCTTGTCACAAAGCAGAAAAGCTGGACAGACACCTCAGACTCTGAAAGTGAGGAGAACTATGCATTGATGGCAAATGTTGATAAAGAAAGTGCTGAGAGCAGTTCTGAAACTGCTGAAAGAAAGGTACCTCAGACTACTTATGCTTTTCATATTGATGATATTAATGAGTTGAGAAGATATCTTAAAACCATGTTTGTTAGTTATAGAGATCAAACTTTAACATGTGAAAGATTAACTTCTGAAAATCTTGCTTTTAAGAAAAGAAATGATTTCTTAGAAAAAGAGTTAGTTATGTTCCATCAAACTCAGAAGGATAGAGATGATGCTTTTTATGTTAGGGATGAAGTGCTAAAAATGAATGAATCTCTAAAAACTGAGTTAGAAAAGGAAAGAGAGATTATCAAGACTTGGACTAACTCTGGCAGAACAACTCAAAATTTGCTAAGTAGTGAAAATTCGAAAGAAGGCTTAGGTTATGGAGAGGATAAGAATGATAAAGGAACTGTAGAAATTAAGCCTGTTGTTAAGCAAAAGCCAAAGTTAAAACCTGTTAAGTTTGTAACTGTAAAGTCTGATAATGAGAAATCATAAGTTAAAGAGGAATTAACTTCTGACAAACTAAAACAGGAAAAGACAGCTGAAGTAAACATAGGCTTGATGACTAAGAAGCAGCTTAAGCATAAGCTGAAAGATGTTAAGAATGCAAACAAGGTAAAATCACCTAGGAAAAATAGGAATGGAAAGGAAGGTGTGAATAAAAGCAATGATTATTAACCTGTTCCTGATGCTTCTAGGAAAACATGTCATAAATGTGGAAGTTCTAACCATCTGGCTTCTTTTTGCAGGAAGAATAAGAACATTAACTCCTTACCTTCAAAATCAGGAGTTAAGAGTCAGTCTGTTAGATATAAACCACAAAATCCTTGTTTTCATTGTGGTAGTTTATGGCATTCCATTTATACTTATAAGGAATATCATAGTTTGTACTATGATTATTATCAAATAAAACCTTTTTTAAAAAAAGTTTCCATTGTTCCTTCTAGTGTAAATTCTGATACAAAGTTTGATAGTGTAAATTCTGATAAGAAAAATGTTAACATAAACTCTGATGATAAATCCGCTGCAAATGTTAACAAACTTGATAAGACCAAAGGATCCAAGCAAGTCTGGGTCCTTAAAACTAATCATTAGTGGTCTTTGTGATTGCAGGGCAACATGAAAAATATTCTAGTTCTGGACAGTGGATGTTCAGGACATATGACTGGAAATAAGGCCCTGCTATCAGACTTTGTGGAAAAAGCTGGCCCAAGTGTTTCTTATGGAGATGGCAACATTGGAAAAACATTGGGATATGGCAATATCAATCTTGGGAATGTCATCATTAAAGAAGTAGCTCTGGTTTCAGGACTTAAACACAATCTGCTGAGTATAAGTCAAATCTGTGACAGAGGTTATCATGTTGATTTCTTTGAAGAACACTGTGAAATTGTGAGTAAATCTAAAGGCATAGTTGTTCTGAAAGGATACAGGCGTGGTAACATTTATGAAGCTAAGCTTTCAACAAGAACTGATGGTTCTGCAATCTGTCTGATGAGTAGAACATCAATTGAAGAAAGCTGGAATTGGCACAAGAAACTCTCTCATTTAAATTTCAACAATATAAATGAACTGGTCAAGAAAGATCTTGTGAGAGGACTGCCAAAGTCAGTATTTGCTCCTGATGGCCTTTGTGATTCTTGTCAGAAGGCCAAACAAAGAAAATCTTCATTCAAGAGCAAGACTGAATCTTCAATTCTTGAGCCTTATTATCTGCTACATGTTGATCTATTTGGTCCAGTAAATGTCATGTCTATTGCAAAGAAGAAATATGCATTGGTCATAGTGGATGAGTTCACTAGATACACATGGGTGTATTTCTTGCACACAAAAAGTGAAACTGCATCTATCTTGATTGATCATGTCAAACATCTGGATAAATTGGTCAAAGATTATGTGAAAACCTTAAGGAGTGATAATGGCACTGAGTTCAAGAATTTGATAATGGAAGAGTTCTGCAAAAACCATGGAATAAAACAGGAATTTTCTGCTCCTGGAACTCCACAGCAAAATGGAGTTGTTGAAAGGAAGAATAGAACTCTCATTGAAGCTGCACGTACAATGCTTGAAGAAGCAAAACTTCCAACCTATTTCTAGGTTGAAGCTGTGCAGACTGCTTGTTTTACTCAAAATACAACACTCATTAACAAGCAAGGAAAAACACCATATGAATGGTGAAGAAAAAGAATACAAATATGAAGTACTTTCATGTATTTGAATGCAAGTGTTTTCTTCTCAAGACTCATCCTGAACAGCTATCCAAGTTTGATCTAAAAGCTGATGAAGGAATCTTTGTTGGATATCCACTTTCCACAAAAGCCTTCAGAGTCTATAATTTGAGAACAAAAGTGGTCATGGAATCTATCAATGTCTCCTTTGATGACAAGAAGATTACTGGTCTTGAAGATTTTATTGACCATGATCAGCTGAGATTTGAAAATGAAGACTCAAATTCTGATACTGAAAATCCTGACAGTCTAAGTCCTGATACTGTAAAATCTGATGGATTAAACTCTGATGTTATTGAAACCGTGGTGACTACGCCAAAGGAAGATGCACCTGTGCAGGGGGGGCATACTCAAGATCTTACCACATCTCAAGAAATATCAGAACATACTTCTGGATCTTCAAGTTCTGATTCGTCAAGTTCTGATAAGCCAAGTTCTGATAGTGCTGAAAATCTAAATTCTGAAGAATCCAACTCAGAGAGCATAGTTTCAGGGGGAGCATCAGAAAATGAAAATGAAGACAACATGGATCATGGGGGAGCAACCAGTTCTAGAGAAAACCTTCCATCTGCAAGGAAGTGGACAAAATCACATACACCTGATTTGATAATTGGAAATCCTGATGCAGGTGTCAGAACTAGAACAGGTACTTCAAACGAATGTCTTTACAATTCTTTTCTCTCTCAGACTGAGCCAAAGAAAGTGGAAGAAGCTCTTCAAGATGCTGATTGGGTGTAACACCCCCAAATCCGGGGTCGGGGATTCGGGTTGTCACGAGTTCCATTTCCCTTAACAACACCCAATCTTAATAAACAATCAACTACTCTGTACTGTGACCCCACAATGAACACACACACCACAAGTTATGGTCTCAGAGATGAATATCCAAAAATAATCACAAGTCGTTTTATTCCACAATTATATGCCAATACACCTTAAAAGGGTTTCTGAATAAATATACATTTCTTTGCCATTATTACAATTCATAAATATACATAAATATGGTTCATCAAAAGTTGAAAGCCTAGCCTATTGGTACCTCCTACCTCAGCTAAGGCGGCATCAACGCTTCCAGAAAACTGCGGAACGTTTCCTAACCACTTGCGAATTGGAAGCTTGGTCTTGTTCATCTTTTCTATCTGTTGTTGTGTGATAAAAGAAGAAAGCAAGGGTGAGCAGTAAGCCCACCAAAATAATATGTATAATGATTTACAATATGCGAGCCTTCTCGTAGTACTCATGAAAGTCTTGGTCAAAAGAAATGAACCAAGTTTGATATCTTAATGCGATGAAGTCACAAAATATTCAGTATATATACATATATACTTTTCAAAATCTTGGAAGTCCTCTTCCATGTATAATATACACAAAGTTCCAGTTTATAACTGTATAAAAATATCGTTGCAAGGTGATCTCATATATCTAACCTTGTCTCAACATTTTTCTGAAAGTCTTTGATATGCATAAGATAATCATTTACTAGATATAAGTTTAAAAGATGAAGTTACAAGATACTCTAATATACTTATATCTTTTCTAAATACTACTTGAACTACCACCGTTCAAGTTATAATTAGTTTCAAAAGTTCATCACACTGATGAGACTACAAGATAAGACTTGAATAGATTCAATCTTTGAAATATTTTGAAGGAAATGAAGTTATGATATACTTCATTAAGTCCCGATATATATATACACCTATATATATACATACATTTCCTGAAAACCCCTGTCATGTAAAGTATGAACAGAATTGCAATATCCAATAAATTTGGAAAGGAAAGAATTTTGGCATAAACCTGATATCTTGCTGATCAGGCAAAGATACCAATAAGTAACCTTTTCTACTAGTAGATGGACGAATTCCCCACTGGTCATCACCCTGGCCGCAATAGGACCTTATGCTGGACTGCCACTCAGCCACTTATGCATTTAATGGACTCCCACTGAGCCACTTACACTATCATGGACGCCCACTGAGCCCATGTTGCTTATGCCGACTCGATAGATGGACTTACTTCCCGAACGTTGGGTAAGTAATCAATTCATTTACCAAAACTGCAACCTTGTTGCGAATATAAAATACACCATAGAGCCGGATCCCTCAGGTTTTGAGCGAGTATTTAAATCCCCTTTAAAAGGAAGATCTTAAATATAAAAAAAATGAGTTTTGGGATCCGCTCTAACTTTTAAAAATCATTTTGAAGACTCGAAAACACTTTAAAGAGTGTTTGGAGTAATGCTGATTTAATAAAATAAATCAGTCCCAATATATTTAGAAAATATCTGAATATTATTATTTAAATAATATTCCCATAAAGAATAATTGAGGTAGAAGTTGGAAAACTTATACTTGAAATGAATAGTAAATAATCAAAGATATACTTATACGAAAGTAATATCTTTATTTGAATAATCAAAAGTAAGTTTGATTATCGAACATTATTCTTTAATAAAATAAAGAATATTATTAAATAATAAGCGGAGTCATAATACCTCGAATGAATATTATAAATAATATTCATAAAATAAAATAAAGGAGTCATACATTCCTCAAATGAATATCCAATTAATAATCATTAAATAATATAAACTGAGTCATAAGCCCTCGAATGAATATTCGAAATAATATTCAATTAATACAATAAAAGGATTCATAAGTCCTCGGATGAATATTCAAAATAATATTCAATAAATAAAATAAAGTTAAAGTTATCGAATAAACCTTATTCGATTAATAGTTTTGAAAACTAAAACCATATATATATATATAAAATATATATATTATACTCGGGAACATCGACTCCCGGTTAAGAAATATGTTCACCTTTTGATCCCCTATACTAAGGGTAAACTCAAATACCGCTTATCTCTAGCATAGGTATTATGCAACTATAAGCATTTGAACCAACATATATATAAATCAAGAATATGAAACAGGCATGCATATATACCATATCACATGCTACAATATATCGCAAGAATTTGCTAATAACCAATATGCATTTATCGCAAGATCATGCATATACACATATACATCACAACAACAGTTACACGGGTAGAAAACTTGCCTGAGTGCTCCCGGATAGACTTAAGCTTAGAGTGGGTCCGATAACCTATGAACAACAACATAAGTCGGAATTAAACCCCGGTCGCTTAAGAAAGTAGACTTTAACCATTTAGAGTCCTAACGTTCGCTTTCGCGCTTAACGATTCACTTAAGTCGCTCGAGTACTCTCGGCTCCACCATTTTTAATAAATTAACCATTAAGGGTTTTAAGGCGATTCTTTCGCGAGTGTCTTACCAACTGCCTAACACACTTAACATAATTGTTTCATACTTCAATTAGTCTTTTAAGGTCTTTAACCTATGTTTCGAAGTAAGGAGAGGGGTAATGATTCGTTCGCGAAATGTCGTTACTTAAAACGGCCGTTTCTCCTAAACCGTACATCGGAATCAAACGAACCACATATCAAAACGAAGCTCGTAACATGAACTATCTAAAAATGGCAATGGTCAAAACCTAGCAGGGAGTTCTCGGGTCCTAATGTTATGAACAAAAGCAGTCTAAAGTAAATCGGACATTATGAAGGCTATGTTTACGCGATTTCCCAAATTTTATACCATTCCAATTCAACCACCAATCAATCCCAATTCATTCATAAAATCAACATTCATCCAAAACACACTACAACAGTCCTAACACCTCAAGTTTTTTCCAATTTATGTTATTCTCATCATGAACTTAAACTATACTTAATTCCTTTAACAAATCAACAAGATTCAACATTCATACCACTACCACTCCCTCCCAAACTCTAAACAAACAAGCTTCATGCTTCACATATACTATATTACTCATAACCATTCCTAAATACTCAAAACTAAAGCTAGGGTTTGGAGTTTATACCTTCTTGAAGCTTCTTAATCAATGAAAGATCCTTGGAATGCCCATGGAAGCCTTGATCTATGCTTAAGCTACCTTGAACTTTCATAAAAATCAAGAAAACCAAAGTTATTTCTTGAAGGTTACTATTCACCATCTTCTTCCTTAATTTATTGGAAGAGATTGTGAAGGAATTAGAAGTTTAAACTTATAGGATATCCATATCTATGTACAAGGAACCTTAGATAATTACTTTGTGATTTAACAATGCTTGGAACTTGATTTTTGATTTTTCTTCCTTTGAAAAAGAAGAAAAGCCGAGAGCAAGATGATGAGAATGAAATGATTTTGTATTTTTTGATTTGTTTGGCTTAGCTTGGTTGTTTTTTGTTTTGTTTTTGGTTAATTACCTTAATAACCTTATATTTGTGTGGTTATAAACCAACCACACCTCCTCCTTCCCTATGTCATGCTTGCATCACCTTATTGTGTCATCATCTCTTACTTGCCCTCTTCTCATTGGTTGGATGACCTCATCATCCCTAACCTCCTTGATTAACCTCCTAATTGTTTGCCTAATGACCGCTGATCTGTTATACGGTTCGCTTAACTTTCGTTTTCATTTATCGTTTGAGGGATCATACCCGGGATCTTATTACTTGGGTTTCCTTAATCTTTCTCAATACATTATAATCCTTTTATGATCCTCTCTTATAATCCTTTAATTTAAATCCTTTTTATCCTGT
The DNA here is from genome assembly GCF_009905375.1 of Apium graveolens. Classification (NCBI taxonomy): domain Eukaryota; kingdom Viridiplantae; phylum Streptophyta; class Magnoliopsida; order Apiales; family Apiaceae; genus Apium; species Apium graveolens. Next base: position 10,876 of record NW_027417941.1, on the reverse strand, counting down.
TACCTTATACTCAATTCTTTCCGTATCTAGTGGATTTCCGGGAAAAATCAAAGTGTTCGGAATTGGATTCTGACGATCTTTACATACACTTATATACCATATAGAGTACTAATAAAATCTCAGAATATCCATAACAGAACCCCTACATAGTGTGGCATGAAAAGTTTTCTCATTCAGCATAATCTGCAAAATCACTATTCATAAGGGTTTCAAAAATTTCCAAAAATTGGGGTTATTATAGTCTCCCCTCCTAAAAAGGATTCCGTCCTGGAATCAGATAGAAAATGAATAGGGATACTCTCTTAGCATTGCACTTTCTAATTCTTGAGTAAATTTTCCCACATTGTGGTCCTATCACCAAACTCTGCCTAGTTTGATAACCCTTTTCCTAAGCACTTGTTCCTTTTTCAATCTATAACCCTTCCTGGTTGCTCCATATAGGTTACGTCGTGTTGCATGTCTATGCGCTCATATGCCCTTATTTGTCTGGCATCCGAATTATACTTCTTTAACATTGATACGTGGAACACGTTATGACTTGCTACATGTTCAGGGGTAGGGCTAGCTCATATGCTCACTTCCCAATATGTCTTAATACCTTAAAGGGTCCAACAATTCGTGGGCTTAGATTTCCTTTCTTTCCGAACCTCATCCATCCTTTCCAAGGGAATACCTATAACAACACTAGGTCCCCTACTTCATATTCCTTGTCCTTTCGTGTCAAATCAACATACTTCGTGTTCCCATCTTGGGCTACTACCAGCCGTCCTCTGATTAGATCTATTATATCCTTGGTCCTTTGGACTACTGCGGGTCCGAGCATCTTGCGCTCTACAACTTCATCCTAACATAAGGGAGATCGACATTATCTTCCCTCAAGGATCTCATAAGGCGACATCTCGATAATGACATATGATCTATTGTCGTACGAAACTCAATCCGTCTTAAGTGATCATTCCAATTTCTTTCAAGTCTATTGCACAGACTCTCATTATAACTTTTAGCATTAGAGCTTTTGCTTCTCAATACCCATTCTTTTCCAGTTCGTAATCGCTACTACCTTCCGTTCCTAATATTATACTGGTTATACTTTTGCTCGTTAGCGTTCTATAACCTTTTAATAACCACGTCAACCTTAGTATCACGAATGTGTTTCCATTCCGAATACCACCCTAACTTTACTACTCCTTTTTCAGCTGTTTTTATTTTTGAAAGCTTGATCCATCATATAGAAGTAAAAGAATTCATTGAGAGATCACTATGATCATGAACACTTGTTACATTGCATAGTTAGTACAGAAGGTGGCCAGCCTTTAGTACTTGACAAACAATTAAACAATAGCTGGTATCCTACTCGGCTTCTATCACACAGATAGATAGTCATTCGGCAATACCTCCCCTTTTGGAAGGGTTGTTCTTCTCAGTTTATATGAAATGAAAAGAAGAGAAAAGAACGAATTGAAGAGAATTGTAAATAAAAAATATACTGCCACAAAATATCTGGCTTGGAACCTACCTCTGAACTATAGAGGTTTGTCATAGGAGAACAAAACATATATGTATTTATATCAACATCAAGTATTATAGCATCGTATTTCACATGCCTAAATATTTTTGCTATTCCGTCCATCATTCTATGGACCCATGCTCTTCCTCGAGATTATACACAATCACCTTTGAAACTCCCTCGATATCGAAAATCAAATCTGGGATCTCATTCTAGACATCATCGTTACTAGAATTCTATGCTTGCACTGCAACCTTCCTCGTATAGTAATACGACTCTCTATTGATAAGAAGGAATAAATATTCAATAGGTAAATAATCGACCTAGTTTTTCTATCAAAGATAACTTATACGTCAACACGACCTGATTAGTGGTACTCAATCTCAACATCCATTCCAATACAACTCTCACGGTTGTAATCAGCTCATTACTCGCAGAATCATTGCTGCATTACTATGGTCCACCACTGACCTATTGTCGTCATTCACTTTCCATGAAATCTTAATATCTAACTATACGGAGTCCATACATGTCGTATCAAATCCTTCTAAGGAGGTAACATAATCACCATTCATGATTCATGAAGAACACTCCTGATCTTGCCATACATACATGACAGGAAGCAGATAAAATTGCAGAAGAGTTTCAATCAAAGCAACGATAGCAGGTTAATACCATTCTTAATCATATGCCTTCGATAGAAGACTTAACTCAAAGGTTCGTTTAGTCCTTTTGAAACATGGTCCGGGCTCATTCTCAAGATAGTACCTTCTAAGATAGATAGCCCGCTAATGGCGATTACACGAATTAAACCTTTACCAACTACTATTACGGTTGGGTATTGCACAGTCATCAGAAGGAATGTCAATCTTCCAAACCATAATACAACCTTCAGCTTTAACCATCATCACTGTATTCCTTTGGCACAAGTGCCTATAATTATCCTCTTACCTTTAAAGTGTCGGCCACCTCTTTGGCCCTTCCTGATAGTAAAATTTCCTTACAGTCAATGTCATTTTAACCACCTCCAAATAAATTTTCTACCTCATTTCAATCACAGCTTATGTGAAGATGTTTTCCTTAAAATCTGATAAGTAAAAAAAAATCACCATTTTTCCATAAGTTATTGCCTTAGTCTTTAGAGGTTAATCACTATCACGACTGACTCTCAATCATACTTAGAACATCTTTAATCTTAGGTCCTAATTGCCTGGAACAAATTCGACCTTTACTGGTTCGATCCATACTTTCTCGTGGTTTAACACGTGCCCCACTTGGCATCATTATAATTACGTCATATTTCCTTTATCAACATTTTTATTCTTGAGAATTTTGAATATTACCTTTCTCCTTGTAAAACCTCTAAGGTTATCCTCGAATCGTTCCTCCTGTATTCCCTAGATATAGGGCATATCAAGATACCATTTATTAATACCAGAATCATTGTCTAGATACTTCTGAAAAATTTCTCCACTGATTCTTAAAGGTTGTTATTACCTTAATCCTTTCCAATTCGTACTGTCAAACTCATACTATCCCTATTAAGGGTGAAATGCCAACCTTTATGCATTCCCCTGGGATTCATTTTAAGTTACCGATGTTCTATCCTTAATTCCACCTTTAGAAAAAGTACATCCATTCTTCCATGGATAAATTAAGTCATATATCCCTGATGAGGGTGTCTTATTCGATCATTCCTACATCGATAGTATATGCCTAATTTTACAATAACATCTGTATTCCAAATGAGGTCAATCAATATGGCCTCCAAAAGATAACAACGGTTATCCGCTTGTCTTGCCTAATTTGATAACGATAACAAGGATGTTCTGGAAGATATTGGTCGTGTTCAACGTGAACCTCTTCTTAATAATTCCTTATTTACTTTTGTTGTTTACCTCAACAGTCACCTCAATGTTGGGATATCTTTCATACCTGGCGTCTCCCTTTCTGGGTATCAAGCCACTGGTCTTACACTTCACATTCTTGAAGGTCACCTCCTTCATCCAATTTTCCTAATTTCTTACTTTCTTGTCTCCTCAGTCTATCCGCGTCTCATTATTTATCCTTCGAACTATTTCAAGGTTTCCTCGAATCCTCCCAACTTACAGGGGATAAAATATATGTATCTCTTATTCCTTCAATCATCAACTTTAACTCACGGTGAATCACCCTCATCCTGACGATTACATACTTTTCTATTTCTATTGCTACGAGTCTTTAGGGTTTCCTCATACCCAACTCCCTTATCATTCATCAAACTCTATTGCCTTTATATTCCTTTCCACTTCAGTTTCTTTTTATTTTTCCTTTCTCTTATCATTATTTCATGAACCCACTAATCATTGACTTCAAGCATCACATCGTTCTGGGATTCTTGTCATCAGAACGAATCTTGACAACTTTTACAACTTAGCTTCATATTTCATCATACTCGTCCACCTTTGTTCTGACTCTAAAGCTTTTACACTATCTCCATAACCTTGGGAATTACTTTCCCGAAAACAATTGACTGAACTTTAATCAGTTTATTCTAACCTCTGGCTCCGTGCCTTTCTTGGTCTTTCACCAGTGGTGGCCCTTCTCTTAGAGGGTAAGTGACAAAAATAGTCTTTTGTGATTCGTCCATCATTTAGAATCTCAAATGATTCCTATATTCCCTTTAGCCAGGCTCTTGCCTCGACTGGGTCAACCTGTTCCTTGGAACTCTGAGAGCTTAGCGATTTAAAGGTCACGAAAGAATTTCCTACCGCATTGTTTCCTCAAGGTGGTGGTTGGGGATAATAGTCTAAGTTCTTTTTAGACAGGTCCATGAATTGCCGTATAGGAGTACCGTCTCGGGTCTCCTTTCCTTACTCGACTTTCTGTTTCCTTAGTATGAAATGTTTCATCCTTCTCCCATACTTGGGGTTATCTTATACGTTAAAATCCTCATTTTCCACTTCATTATGTTATGGGTTCCTTCTATCTTGATGGCGTCCTCCCTGACTATCACATTCAGGGTTTGCCCTAAATCTTATTCCTTGAACTATGACTTTCATCTAAGATCTCATCTTTAAGCTCTTGAACATTTGGAACCCAAATTCTATAGGAATACCTCATTATTCCCTTATCATCTTTCTCGGTATTAATCTCATATCTATTTGTTGGCTCTCTGCCTTCATTCATCACTTTTTCTGGCACAATATGTTCTTTTCCAATAATTCGGTATGTATTACAATCTCAAACAGCTTTTCGGTACCGGCTCCGGTTACCTTCACTTCTGTTTCCATTTTCTCAAAATCTCTTATAAACTCTCCCAAAGACATTATTATCTTGAGTCTCTCCTTTTTACTAAGGGCATCAGCCACCACATTGGCTTTCCCCGAATGATAAAGAATCTCCCAATCATAATTCTTGATTAGCTCTAACCGCCTCCTATGGCGTATGTTGAGCTCTTTCTGCGTGAAAATGCACTAGAGCACTTATGGCTTGTGTAAATCTCGCACTTCTCTCCATACAAGTAGTGCCTCCAATATTTAGGGCAAAACTATTGCCACGAGCCCAAGCTCATGGATGGGGATATCGAATTTTATATTCCCTTAATTGTCTTGACGCGTACGCGATTACCTTGTTGTGCTGTATAAGAAGCACCCTAATTCCTTATGCGAAGCGTCAATACAAATCACAAAATCTCCTTTTTCCATCCGACAATGCCAACATAGGGGTCGTCACCAACCTTTGCTTCAGTTGTGAAAAGCTTTTCTCGTATTTCTCTGTCCATTCAAACTTCTCAGTCTTACGAGTAAGCTGCGTTAAAGGGGCTACTATCTTTACAAACTTGAACGAACCTCCGGTAGTGACCGGCCAATCCTACCTCTGGTAGTCGACCTAACCATGGTCATCAATTCATCAGTGGTCCTTTAGTCATTCTTGTCAGGATCCTCCATGGGATCCTCCTCAGCAACTATCCCTTCTAGGAAAACATCCTCAACCGCTACATCCTCAATATGAACATAATCCGATCCCGCGTTAGGACGCTCTATCGGATCCATAATCTGATCTCCAATAAGTAATAAAACATCATCACGTTGTTGCTCCTCAACCTCAGGGTTCGGAGTCCCGCTACCATATACGATAACGAACTACGCTTCTATCACGATATTTATAAGGGTTCCCATAAGGGTTTTAACTGCCAGTACTACGTTAGGTAGCCCTACTATGAACTTGGCAAGAGTTCTTATTATCTTAGTGAACTTATTATCTTAACGTCACATCATCTCTGAGGTTTATAACGCTTAGCTCTGATACCATTTCTGTAACACCCCCAAATCCGGGGTCGGGGATCCGGGTTGTCACGAGTTCCATTTCCCTTAACAACACCCAATCTTAATAAACAATCAACTACTCTGTACTGTGACCCCACAATGAACACACACACCACAAGTTATAGTCTCAGAGATGAATATCCAAAAATAATCACAAGTCGTTTTATTCCACAATTATATGCCAATACACCTTAAAAGGGTTTCTGAATAAATATACATTTCTTTGCCATTATTACAATTCATAAATATACATAAATCTGGTTCATCAAAAGTTGAAAGCCTAGCCTATTGGTAGCTCCTACCTCATCTACGGCGGCATCAACGCTTCCAGAAAACTGCGGAACGTTTCCTAACCGCTTGCGAATTGGAAGCTTGGTCTTGTTCATCTTTTCTATCTGTTGTTGTGTGATAAAAGAAGAAATCAAGGGTGAGCAGCAAGCCCACCAAAATAATATGTATAATGATTTACAATATGCGAGCCTTCTCGTAGTACTCATGAAAGTCTTGGTCAAAAGAAATGAACCAAGTTTGATATCTTAATGCGATGAAGTCACAAAATATTCAGTATATATACATATATACTTTTCAAAATCTTGGAATTCCTCTTCCATGTATAATATACACAAAGTTCCAGTTTATAACTGTATAAAAATATCTTTGCAAGGTGATCTCATATATCTAACCTTGTCTCAACGTTTTTCTGAAAGTCTTTGATATGCATAAGATAATCATTTACTAGATATAAGTTTAAAAGATGAAGTTACAAGATACTCCAATATACTTATATCTTTCCGAATACTACTTGAACTACCACCGTTCAAGTTATAATTAGTTTCAAAAGTTCATCACACTGATGAGACTACAATATAAGACTTGAATAGATTCAATCTTTGAAATATTTTGAAGGAAATGAAGTTATGATATACTTCATTAAGTCCCGATATATATATACACCTATATATATATACATACGTTTCCTGAAAACCTCTGTCATGTAAAGTATGAACAGAATTGCAATATCCAATAAATTTGGAAAGGAAAGAATTTTGGCATAAACCTGATATCTTGCTGATCAGGCAAAGATACCAATAAGTAACCTTTTCTACTAGTAGATGGACGAATTCCCCACTGGTCATCACCCTGGCCGTAATGGGACCTTATGATGGACTGCCACTCAGCCACTTATGCATTTGATGGACTCCCACTGAGCCACTTACACTATCATGGACGCCCATTGAGCCCATGTTGCTTATGCCGACTCGATAGATGGACTTACTTCCCGAACGTTGGGTAAGTAATCAATTCATTTACCAAAACTGCAACCTTGTTGCGAATATAAAATACACCATAGAGCCGGATCCCTCAGGTTTTGAGCGAGTATTTAAATTCCCTTTAAAAGGAAGATCTTAATATAAAAAAATGAGTTTTGGGATCCGCTCTAACTTTTAAAAATCATTTTGAAGACTCGAAAAACTTTAAGAGTGTTTGGAGTAATGCTGATTTAATAAAATAACTTAGTCCCAATATATTTAGAAAATATCTGAATATTATTATTTAAATAATATTCCCATAAAGAATAATTGAGGTAGAAGTTGGAAAACTTATACTTGAAATGAATAGTAAATAATCAAAGATATACTTATACGAAAGTAATATCTTTATTTGAATAATCAAAAGTAAGTTTGATTATCGAACATTATTCTTTAATAAAATAAAGAATATTATTAAATAATAAGCGGAGTCATAATACCTCGAATGAATATTATAAATAATATTCATAAAATAAAATAAAGGAGTCATACATTCCTCAAATGAATATCCAATTAATAATCATTAAATAATATAAACTGAGTCATAAGCCCTCGAATGAATATTCGAAATAATATTCAATTAATACAATAAAAGGAGTCATAAGTCCTCGGATGAATATTCAAAATAATATTCAATAAATAAAATAAAGTTAAAGTTATCGAATAAACCTTATTCGATTAATAGTTTTGAAAACTATAACCATATATATATATATATATATAATATATATATTATACTCGGGAACATCGACTCCCGGTTTAGAAATATGTTCACCTTTTGATCCCATATACTAAGGGTAAACTCAAATACCGCTTATCTCTAGCATAGGTATTATGCAACTATAAGCATTTGAACCAACAGATATATAAATCAAGAATATGAAACAGGCATGCATATATACCATATCACATGCTACAATATATCGCAAGAATTTGCTAATAACCAATATGCATTTATCGCAAGATCATGCATATACACATATACATCACAACAACAGTTATACGGGTAGAAAACTTGCCTGAGTGCTCCCGGATAGACTTAAGCTTAGAGTGGGTCCGTTAACCTATGAAAAACAACATAAGTCGGAATTAAACCCCGGTCGCTTAAGAAACTAGACTTTAACCATTTAGAGTCCTAACGTTCGCTTTCGCGCTTAACGATTCACTTAAGTCGCTCGAGTACTCTCGGCTCCACCATTTTTAATAAATTAACCATTAAGGGTTTTAAGGCGATTCTTTCGCGAGTGTCTTACCAACTGCCTAACACACTTAACATAATTGTTTCATACTTCAATTAGTCTTTTAAGGTCTTTAACCTATGTTTCGAAGTAAGGCGAGGGGTAATGATTCGTTCGCGAAACGTCGTTACTTAAAACGTCCGTTTCTCCTAAACCGTACATCGGAATCAAACGAACCATATATCAAAACGAAGCTCGTAACATGAACTATCTAAACATGGCAATGGTCAAAACCTAGCAGGGAGTTCTCGGGTCCTAATGTTATGAACAAAAGCAGTCTAAAGTAAATCGGACATTACGACGGCTATGTTTACGCGATTTCCCAAATTTTATACCATTCCAATTCAACCACCAATCAATCCCAATTCATTCATACAATCAACATTCATCCAAAACACACTACAACAGTCCTAACACCTCAAGTTCTTTCCAATTTATGTTATTCTCATCATGAACTTAAACTATACTTAATTCCTTTAACAAATCAACAAGATTCAACATTCATACCACTACCACTCCAACCCAAACTCTAAACAAACAAGCTTCATGCTTCACATATACTATATTACTCATAACCATTCCTAAATACTCAAAAATAAAGCTAGGGTTTGGAGTTTATACCTTCTTGAAGCTTCTTAATCAATGAAAGATCCTTGGAATGCCCATGGAAGCCTTGATCTATGCTTAAGCTACCTTGAACTTTCATAAAAATCAAGAAAACCAAAGTTATTTCTTGAAGGTTACTATTCACCATCTTCTTCCTTAATTTATTGGAAGAAATTGTGAAGGAATTAGAAGTTTAAACTTATAGGATATCCATATCTATGTACAAGGAACCTTAGATAATTACCTTGTGATTTAACAATGCTTGGAACTTGATTTTTGATTTTTCTTCCTTTGAAAAAGAAGAAAAGCCGAGAGCAATATGATGATAATGAAATGATTTTGTGTTTTTTGATTTGTTTGCTTAGCTTGGTTGTTTTTGTTTTGTTTTTGGTTAATTACCTTAATAACCTTATATTTGTGTGGTTATAAACCAACCACACCTCCTCCTTCCCTATGTCGTGCTTGCATCACCTTATTGTGTCATCATCTCTTACTTGCCCTCTTCTCATTGGGTTGGATGACCTCATCATCCCTAACCTCCTTGATTAACCTCCTAATTGTTTGTCTAATGACCGCTGATCTGTTATACGGTTCGCTTAACTTTCGTTTTCGTTTATCGTTTGAGGGATCATACCCGGGATCTTATTACTTGGGTTTCCTTAACCTTTCTCAATACATTATAATCCTTTTATGATCCTCTCTTATAATCCTTTAATTTAAATCCTTTTTATCATGTTACCTTATACTCAATTCTTTCCGTATCTAGTGGATTTCCGAGAAAAATCAAAGTGTTCGGAATTGGATTCTGACAATCTTTACATACACTTATATACCATATAGAGTACTAATAAAATCTCAGAATATCCATAAAAGAACCCCTACATAGTGTGGCATGAAAAGTTTTCTCATTCAGCATAATCTGCAAAATCACTATTCATAAGGGTTTCAAAATTTCCAAAAATTGGGGTTATTATATTGGGTGCAAGCAATGCAGGAAGAGTTAAATGAATTTGAAAGAAACAAAGTCTGGACCCTAGTGCCAAGACCAAAGAATAGATCTGTTGTGGTACAAAGTGGGTATTCAGAAACAAAACTGACAATGATGGCATAATTATAAGGAATAAGGCAAGGCTGGTTGCAAAAGGATATTCTCAACAGGAGGGAATTGATTATGATGAAACATTTGCACCAGTTGCTAGGTTAGAAGCCATAAGGATATTTTTGGCTTATGCTGCTCACAAAAAGTTTACTGTCTTTCAAATGGATGTGAAAAGTGCTTTTCTCAATGGAGAATTGGAGGAGGAAGTATATGTTGAACAACCTCCAGGCTTTGTAGACTCCAAACATCCAGATTATGTCTACAGGCTTGATAAAGCACTTTATGGACTTAAGCAAGCTCCTAGAGCATGGTATGAGACTTTAGCTCAGTTTCTTCTGGAAATTGGATTCAACAGAGGAACAATAGACAAAACATGTTCTACCTCAACCATGGAAAGGACTTACTTCTGGTCCAGATTTATGTTGATGATATCATTTTTGGGTCTACAAATGACAAACTTTGCAAGAAGTTTGCCAAACTGATGCAGTCAAGGTATCCGAAGAAGGCACTTTTATTTGTCAAACTAAGTACACCAGAAACTCGCTGAAGAAATTTGGAATACAAGATTGTTCAAGTGCATCCACTCCCATGGCACTGCAACAAAACTGGATAAGGATACTGGTAAATCAGTAGATATTACTGATTACAGAGGTATGATTGGCTCTCTACTTTCTAACTTCTAGTAGACCTGATATCATATATGCTACCTGTCTTTGTGCAAGATTTCAAGCAGATCCAAGAGAACCTCACTTAATAGTTGTGAAAAGAATTTTCAAGTATCTTAAAGGAACAGCTGATCTGGGATTGTG
>NW_027417940.1:0-65449 GCF_009905375.1 Apium graveolens | reverse complement strand
TGTATTTCCTCTATCACATAGTTGACTGATGCTCAGTAAGTTGTGCTTGAGACCATCAACTAGTGCAACTTCATCAATTATGACATTCCTTGTTGAAATCAAGCCATATCCCATAGTAAACCCTTTGCTGTCATCTCCAAAGGTTATGCTAGGGCCAGCTCTCTCCTTAAACTCTGTGAGCAGGGAGAAATCTCCTGTCATGTGTCTTGAACAGCCACTGTCCAAGTACCATAGATTTCTTCTTTTTCCCTGCACACCATAAAATCAATCAAGCTGATTTTGGTACCCAAGTTTCCTTGGGTCCATTCTTGTTAGCCTTTCTCCTAGACTTCATTCCTTCTGCATCTTTAGACTTAGGTAACTTTGAGTCAACCTTGATCTTAGATGTAGTTGGTTGAGGTGTAGGGTTAGTCACAGAATCATTTAGCACATTTGGAATTTGATAAGGCATGGATTGTGCAAGCATGTTATTCCATATTGGCATATTGTATGGCATTTGAGGCATACTAAATGCAGCAAGATAAGGATTGTTAAAATATGGCATGTTAGCAAAATGTGCATAAGGATTCTGATGAGACATAACAGGCATAGCGTGCAGAGGTGATGCAGACATATTAGGCATGGAAGAGGGCACAGGTATGGGAGTTTTCTTAATAGATTTGCAATTAGCAGATAGATGATTAACACTACTACAATGCACACAGCTTTTTCTAGGAGCATACTTATCAGGTGTGTAATTGTTATATTTGTTAACCCCTACCTTCCCATTTCTATTAGATTTCCTTTTAGTTTCCTTTTTATCCTCAACCACTTTGAGCCTATTCTTTAACTGTTCTAAGGTCATGTGTCCTATATTCACCTTACTGAAATCTTTGGATGTGCTTGCTTCTTCTTTGACAAAGTTCTTGGAAGTTGAACCAAACTTTTTGTTGAGTTTCCTTAGATTTTCACTTTTAGAAACATCTGCCTGTTTTAATTGAGGAACCTTCAACGGATGCTCCTTTTCTTCCTTCAACGGATAACTTTCATCATCCGTTGATTCCACATCCGTTGACAGCCCATCAATTAATTCCAGTTTCTTTTTGTTTTTATTCCAGGCAGTCTCACAGAATGATTCAATTCCTTGGACCTTGGCAATTTGAGCACTAACATCCCTAGATGTCTTCCAGGCTTTAATCACCTCTTGCTCTCTCTCTAATTGATTAGAAAGTATTTCTACTTTCTTAACAGATTCAGCTAGTTCATTTTCAACAGATATACAATGTAGCTTAGTTTTCTCTAGGTCAATCAACTTATCTTCTAACACAGCATTTCTATCACTTAAAAACAAATTGTTCTCTTTAATCCTACTATTTTCTTTAGCAAGAGATTTAAGAGACACACGCAAATGATACAGTTCAGTAGACATGTCATTAAAAGCATCATTGCACTCTTCATTAGTAAGCTGTGTTAAATCAGTAGTGATTACCTGGTTGCTTGATGAACTAACTTCATTTTCCTCAGAATCAGCCATGAGAGCCAAGTTGACATATTCCACATCTTCATCCTCTTCTTCTCCATCAGCTGCCCAGTCTTTTTCTTGAGTAATGAAAGCCCTCTCCTTTTGCTTGAGCAGATCAAAATATTTCTTTTTGTAATCTACTTGGTCAAATTTCTTCTTTTCAGAAGTTGGCTTTCTGCACTCACTTGCAAAGTGTCCACTTGTACCACAATTGTAACACTTGAACTTGGATTTGTCTACCATGTTCTTATGAGGTTTAGTGGCTCTAGTGTTTTTCCTAAATTTCATCTTTGCAAATCTTCTGGACAGAAATGCAAGATGCTCATCAATACCATCAGAGTCATCTTGGCTGGAGTTGTCTTCATTCTCAGTAACTTGCTCCTTACCCTTGCTTGATTCTGATTTGTTTGTGCCATCTTTGGAGTTTGATGTAGATCTCACAGTTTCTTGTCTGCATTCTTTCTCATTTTCAGCTACCAAGGCAACTGAACCTCCTTTCTTTCTTCCCTTCTCCAATACCTCATCCTGTTCCAGCTCTAGTTCATAAGTCTTCAAGATTCCATATAATCTTTCAAGAGTGAAGTCCTTATAATCTTGAGAGTTTCTCAAGGAGACAGTCATAGGTTTCCATTCCTTTGGCAAGGATCTTAAAAATTTAAGATTTGAATCCTTCACCTGGTACACTCTACCATACAGCTTCAGTCCATTCAACAGCTTTTGGAATCTATTGAATGTGTCATTTAAAGATTCATTTTCTTCAAAATGAAAATACTCATACTGTTGAATGAGAAGCTGCATTTTGTTTTCTTTTACTTGTTCTGTACCTTCACACAGTAGCTGAACTGTGTCCCAAACCTCTTTGGCAGTTGTGCAATTTATCACATTATCAAACATATCCTTGTCAAGACCATTAAACAAAATGTTCATAGCCTTCTTATCCTTGTGGACTTCTTCTGTGTCTTCCATTGTCCATTCTGCTCTAGGTTTTGGAATGGATTGACCAACAGCAATTGTGGTCGTAGCAACTGTGGCTACTTTGTGGGGAATGTGAGGACCATTCTCAATGCAGTTTACATAACCTTCATCTTGGGAGAGTAGATGAAGGTGCATTTTCACCTTCCAATGGTGATAACTGTCTTTGTCAAGAACTGGGATTTTTACTCCAATATCCTTCTTACTCATCTTTGTTAGTTTCCAAGATCTTTAAACTCTTTGTGTGTCAAGAGCTAGCTCTGATACCAATTGTTATTCCTAGTGAACTAACAATGAGATTTACAGAAGGGGGGTTGAATGTAAATCTCAAAACTTTTTCTAGTTTTGAGCAGTTTCAAAGGCTATGTGTTTAAGACAAACAAGTGTATGAATTGCTTTAAGCTAATACAGACAGATATATATTCAAACACTAATGTAAAGAATACAACAGACCTTAAAAACTTTTCTGGTGGATTGTTGTTCCACCAGGGATGGTACTTCAGAAAATCTGTGATTCAAGAAGTTGATCACAGCTGCGTCCTAGTACAAACTAGATAATTTTTCTCTCAAGATTTTTCTAAACAGCTCTGGAAAAATTCTTATCTAATTACTAGCTGCTACTTGGTTTATATATTACCAAGTTTACAAGTGAAGACAAAGATAAAAAGTATAATAATAAAATAAGTTCTCCACTTGTTTCTTCTCCATTTTACTCCAGTGTATTGTTGACTATTGCCTCTTTATACTAGAGTAGAACGGCTGCTTTTTCTGATGTTCCTGAAATAGGCTACCACATCTCAGTTGTCTCTGTCAACCCATGTGCCTCTGTTTGTAGGTACAACTACCACTTGTCAACTGCTATTTAACAGAACATCCGTTGAAGCCTTCATCCGTTGATGGCTTTATCCGTTGATGTGTTAGCAGTTGAAGCTCTATCCATTGATGCACTCATCCGTTGAAGGATGCTATCCGTTGAAGCTTTAGAGACATCCGTTGAAGCTTTGTTTCTCATCCGTTGAAGGTCTTTAAGTTATCCGTTGACACCATTTCATTTATACAAAATTACAAGGCATGAAATATTTACAATTGGCCTTCCTATCTGCATATCCTCTAGTAGTCAACATGACTTATAATTTCCCTCAACATTTAAGAATTATATCTCAAATTCAGAGACTGAAATGTGCTACAACACTAGACTTATTTCTAAGTAAAGCTACACCATCAACGGATAGCCAAAATGGTCTTATCCGTTGAGGCTACAAACACTAGATTTCTACTTAAGTGTTTTGTTAAACATATCATCAAACTAATGCACATATATTCCTAACAGCGATATCAACACCTATAGGAAACTGCAGAACGTTTCCTATCCGCTCGCGAATTGGGAGCTTGGTCCTGTTCATCTTGTCTATCTGATGTTGTGTGATGAAAGAAGAAAGCAAGGGTGAGCAACAAGCCCACCAAAATAATATGTATAATGATTAACAATATATGAGCCTTCTCATAGTACTCATGAAAGTCTTGGTCAAAAGAAATTAACCAAGTTGATATCTTAATGTGATGAAGTCGCAAAATATTCAGTATATATATATACATATATACTTTTCAAAATATGGGAAGTCCTCTTCCATGCATAATACACACAGAGTACCAGTGTATAACTGTATAAAAATATCGTTGCAAGGTGATCTCATATATCTAACCTTGTCTCAACGTTTTTTCTGAAAATCTTTATCATGCATAAGATAATCATTTACTAGATATAAGTTTAAAAGATGAAGTTACAAGATACTCCAATATACTTATATCTTTTCCAAATACTACTTGAACTACCACCGTTCAAGTTATAATTAGTTTCAAAAGTTCATCACACTGATGAGACTACAAGATAAGACTTGAATAGATTCAATCTTTGAAATATTTTGAAGGAAATGAAGTTATGATATACTTCATTAATTCCCGATATATATATACACCTATATATATACATACGTTTCCTGAAAACCTCTGTCATGTAAAGTATGAACAGAATTGCAATATCCAATAAATTTGGAAAGGAAAGAATTTTGGCATAAACCTGATATCTTGCTGATCAGGCAAGGATACCAATAAGTAACCTTTTCTACTAGTAGATGGATGAATCCCCCACCGGTCATCACCCTGGCCACATAAGGACCTTGTGCTGGACCGCCACCCGGCCTCTTACGCGTTGATGGACTGCCACCCAGCCACTTACACTTTGATAGACCGTACCCCGGCCTGTCGCTTATGCCGACTCAATTAGATGGACTTACTTCCCGAACGTTGGGCAAGTAATCAAATTGTTTTCTCAAAACAGCAACCACGTTGCGAATGTAAAATACACCACAGAGCCGGATCCCCCAGGTTTTGAGCGAGTATTTAAATCCCCTTTGAAAGGAAGATCTTAAATATAAAAATGAGTTTTGGGGTCCACTCTAACTTTAAAAATCATTTTGAAGACTCGAAAACATTTTCAAGAATGTTTGGAGTACTGCTGATTTATTAAAATAAATCAGTCCCGATATATTAGAAATATCTGAATATTATTATTTAAATAATATTCTCATAAAGATAATCCTTATAAAAATAATCGAAGTAGAAGTTTTAAAACTTATACTTGAAATGGATATTAAATAACCAAAGATATACTTATATGAAAGTACTATCTTTATTTGAATAATCGAAAATAAGTTTGATTATCGACACCTTATTCTTTAATAAAATAAAGAATATATCTCAGCAAATAATCGGAGTCATAGATCCTCAAATGAATATTCAAATAATATTCAATAAATAAAATAAGCTGAGTCATAAGCCCTCGAATGAATATTCGAAATAATATTCAATAATAAAATAAAGGAGTCATAAGTCCTCGGATGAATATTCGAAATAATATTCAATAATAAAATAAAGTTATCGAATAAACCTTATTCGATTAATAGTTTTTAAAACTATAACCATATATATATATATATATATATATATATATATATATATATAATCTACTCGGGATCCTCGACTCCCGGTTTTAGAAAATATTTTCACCTTTGGGTCCCTATACTAAGGGTATATGCAAATTACTGCTATTCTCTAGCATAGGTATTATCAACTGAACCAACAGATATATATGGCAAGAATACGAAACAGGCATGCATATATATACCATATCAGCAAGCTTCAATATATCGCAACATTTGCTAATTAACCAACATGCATCTATCGCAAGATAATGCATATACATATATACATCACAACAACAGTATAACGGATAGAAAACTTGCCTGAGCGACTGGGGGTTACGAATGGCTCGGGACGAGTCTGGTAACCTATAAGCAACAAGTAAGTTGGAATTAAACCAAAGTCACTTGTAAATCTATACTCTAACCAACTCAGACTCTAACGCTCGTTTTGCGCTTACTGATTCTCTTAAGTCACTCGAGTCCCTTCGGCTCCACCATTTTTAATAATTTAACCATTATATGTTTTAAGGCGATTCCTTCACGAGTGTCTTACCAACTGCCTATTACACCCTACATAAATGTTTCATACTTCAATTAGTCCTTTAAGGTCTTTAACCTATGTTTCAAAGTAAGGCGAGGGGTAAGGGTTCGTTCGCGAAACGCCGTTACTTAAAACGGTCGTTTCTCCTAAACCGTACATCGGAATCAAATGAACTACATATCAAAACGAAGCTCGTAACATGAACTTTCTAAATATGGCAATGGCTAGCAGTGAGTTCAAGGGTTATGATCTTAAGAACAAAAACAGTCTACGGTAAATCGGGCATTACAACGGCTATGTTTACACGATTACCCAATTTTAAACCACTCCAAATCATCTCACAATCAACCCACAATCACAACCCAATCAAAACTCCATCCATACTTTATTATAACAGCCCCAACAACTCAACATTAACAATTTATACTATTCTTTATCATGAATTTAAACTACACTTAAGTTCATTAATCAACAACCAAGATTTACAACTCCAAAAACATCCCAAAACCAACTAATCTCTACATACACAACCATCAAGCCTCTCATGAACTAGAATACTCATATTATGCTCTTAACATTCAATAACAAAGCTTGGTTAAGAGATTATACCTTCCTTGAAGCTTCTTAACACAACACAAGAGCTTTGAATGCCTAAAGAACCTTGATCCTTGCTTGTATAACCTTAAACTTTCATAAAAATTCAAGAAAACTAAAGTTATTTCTTGAAGGTTACTATTTACCATCTTCTTCCTTGATTTATTGGAAGAGATTGTGAAGGAATTAGGAGCTTAAACTTATAGGATATCCATATCTATGTACAAGGAATCTTAGATAATTACCTTGTGATTTAACAATGCTTGGAACTTGATTTTTGGAAATTTCTTCTTTGAAAAAGAAGAAAAGCCAAGAGCAAGCTTGGAAGAAAGAGAGATTTTTGTGTTTTTGCTTTGATTTGATTCTTTGGTTGGTTTTTTTTAGCTTGTTTTTGGTTAATTACCTTTTTAACCATCAACTTTGTGTGGTTCTAAATCAACCACACCTCCTTCCCCCTCATGTCATGCTTATGTCACATTTGTTATGTCATCATCCCTTACTTGCCCTCTTCTCATTGGTTGGGTGACATCATCCCCTCTAATCTCTTTGATTAGCTTCCTAATTGTTTGCCTAATGACCGCTGATCTGTTATACGGTTCGCTTAACTTTCATTCTCGTTTCTCGTTTGAGGGATCATACACGGGATCTTATTACTTGGGTTCCCTTAACCTTTCTCAATACATTATATTCCTTTTATGATCCTCTCTTATAATCCTTGAATTTAAATCCTTTTAATCATGTTACCTTATACTCAATTCTTTCCGTATCTAGCGGATTTCCGGGAAAAATCAAAGTGTTCGGAATTGGATTCTGACGATCTTTACATACACTTATATACCATATAGAGTGCCAATAAAATCTCAGAATATCCATAAAAGAACCCCTACCTAGTGTGACATGAAAAGTTTTCTCATTCAGCAAAAACACTATTCATAAGGGTTTCAAAAATTTTCCAAAAATTGGGGTTATTACAGTCTCCCCTCCTTAAAAGAATTCCGTCCCGGAATCAGATAGAAAATGAATAGGGATACTCTCTTAGCATTGCACTTTCTAACTCTCGAGTAAATTTTCCCACATTGTGGTCCTTCCATCAAAATCTGAATAGTTTGATAACCCTTCTCCTAAGCACTTGTTCCTTTTCGATCTATAACCCTTTCTGGTTGCTCCCTATAGGTTATGTCTGGTCGCATGCCTATGCGCTCATATGCCCCTATTTATCTGGCATCCGAATTATACTTCCTTAACATTGATACGTGGAACACGTTATGAACTTGCTACAGGTTCGGGGGTAGGGCTAGCTCGTATGCTAACTTCCCAATACGTCTTAATACCTCAAAGGGTCCAACAATTCGTCGGCTTAGCTTTCCTTTCTTTTTTGAACCTCATCAATCCTTTCCAAGAAATACCTTTAACATTACTAGGTCCCCTATTTCCTATTCTTTGTCCTTTCGTGTCAAATCAACATACTTTTTATGTCCATCTTGGGCTACTACCAGCCGTCCTCTAATTAGATCTATTATATCCTTGGTCTTTGGACCACTACTGGTCTGAGCATCTTGCGCTCTACAACTTCATCCTAACATAAGGGAGATCGACATTATCTTCCCTCAAAGATCTCATAAGGCGACATCTCGATAATGACATATGATCTATTGTCGTAAGATAACTTAATCTGCGTTAAGTGATCATTCCAAATTCTTTTAAGTTTATTGCACCGGCTTTCATCATAGCTTCTAGCATTATAGCTTTTGCTTCTCAATACCCATTTTTTTCCAGTTCGTAATCGCTACTACCTTCCGTTCCTAATATTATACTGGTTATAATTTTGCTCGTTAGAGTTCTATAACCTTTTAGTAACCACGTCAACCTTAGTATCACGAATGTGTTTCCATTCCGAATACCACCATAACTTTACTACTCCTTTTTCAGCTGTTTCTATTTTTGAAAGCTTGATCCATCATATAGAAGTAAAAGAATTCATTGAGAGATCACTATGATCATGAACACTTGTTACATTGCATAGTTAGTACAGAAGGTGGCCAGCCTTTAGTACTTGACAAGCAATTAAACAATAGTTGGTATCCTACTCGGCTTCTATCACACACATAGATAGTCATTCGGCAATACCTCCCCTTCTGGAAGGGTTGTTCTTCTCAGTTTATATGAAATGAAAAGAAGAGAAAAGAACGAATTGAAGAGAATTGTAAATATATATAAAAATATACTGCCACAAAATATCTGGCTTGGAATCTACCTCTGAACTATAGAGGTTTGTCATAGGAGAACAAAACATATATGTATTTATATCAACATCAAGTATTATAGCATCGTATTTCACATGCCTAAATATTTTCTCTATCCCGTCCATCATTCTATGGACCCATGCTCTTCCTCGAGCTTATACACAATCACCTTTGAAACTCCCTCGACATCGAAAATCGAATCTGGGATCTCATTCTATATATCACCGTTACTAGGATTCTATGCTCGCACCGCAACCTTCCTCCTATAGTAATACGACTCTCTATTGATAAGAAGGAATAAATATTCAATAGGTAGATACTCTACTTAATTAGTCTATCAATGATAACTTATACACTACCACGACCCGATTAGTGGTACTTAATCTCAACATCCATTCCAATACAACTCTCATGGTTGTAATCAGCTCATTACTCGCAAAATCATTGCTGTCTTACTATGGTCCACCACTGACCTACTGTCATCATTCACTTTCCATGAAATCTTAATATCTAACCATACGGAGTCCATATATGTCGTATAAAATTCTTCTAAGGAGGTAACATAATCACCATTCATGATTCATGAAGAACACTCCTGATCCTGACATACATACATGACATGAAGCAGATAAAATTGCAGAAGAGTTTCAATCAAAGCAACGATAGCAGGTTAATACCATTCTTACTCGTATGCCTTAAATAGAAGACTTAACTCAAGGGTTCGTCTAGTCCTTTTTGAAACATGGTCCTGGCTTATCTCAAGATAGTATCTCCTGAGATAGATAGCCCGCTCATGGCGATTACATGAATTAAACCTTTACCAAACTACTATTACGGTTGGGTATTGCACAGTCATCAGAAGGAATGTCAATCTTCCAAACCATAATACAACCTTCATAGCTTTAACCATCATCACTGTATTCCTTTGGCACAAGCGCCTATAATTATCCTCTTACCTTTAAAGTGTCGGCCACCTCTTTGGCCTTTCCTGATAGTAAAATTTCCTTACAGTCAACGTCATTTTAACCACCTCCAAATAAATTTTATACCTCATTTCAATCACAGCTTATGTGAAGATGTTTTCCTTAAAATCTGATGAGTAAAAAAAAATCACCATTTTTCCATAAGTTATTGCCTCAGTCTTTAGAGGTTAATCACTGTCACGACTGACTCTCAATTATACTTAGAACATCTTTTATCTTAGGTCCTAATTGCCCTGAACAATTTCGACCTTTACTGGTTCGATCCATACTTTCTCGTGGTTTAACACGTGCCCCACTTGGCATCATTATAATTACGTCATATTTCCTTTATCAATATTTCTATTCTTGAGAATTTTCAATATTACCTTTCTCCTTGTAAAACCTCTAAGGTTATCCTTGAATCGTTCCTCCTGTATTCCCTAGATACAGGGCATATCAAAATACCATATACTAATACTAGAATCATTGTCTATATACTTTTGAAAAATTTCTCCACTGATTCATTAAAGGTTGTTGTTACCTTAATCCTTTCCAATTCATACTGTTAAAACTCATACTATCCCTATTAAGGGTGAAATGCCAACCTTTATGCATTCCCCTAGGATTCATTTTAAGTTACCGATGTTCTATCCTTAATTCCACCTTTAAAAAGGTACATGCATCCTTTCATGGATAAATACAGTCATATATTCCTGATAAGGGTGTCTTATTCAATCATTTCCACCTCGATAGTATATGCCTAATTTCACAATAACATCTGTATTCAAATTGAGGTCAATCAATATGGCCTCCTAAAGATAACAATGTTTACCCGCTTTTTTTTTCCTAATTTGGTAATGTGAACAAGGATGTTCTGGAAGATATGGGTCGTGTTCAACGCAAACCTCTTCTTAATAATTCCTTATTTACTTTTGTTGTTTATCTCAACAGTCACCTCAATGTTGGGATATCTTTCATACCTGGCGTCTCCCTTTCTGGGTATCAAGCCACCGGTCTTACACTTCACATTCTTGAAGGTCACTTCCTTCATCCAATTTTCCTAATTTCTTACTTCCTTGCCTCCTCAGTCTATCTGCGTCTCATTATTTATCCTTTGAACTATCTCAAGGTTTCCTCAAATCCTCCCAACTTACAGGGGATAAAATATATGTATCTCTTATTCCTTCAATCATCAACTTTAACTCATGGTGAACCACCCTCATCCTGACGATTACATACTTTTATATTTCTATTGCTACGAGTCTTTAGGGTTTCCTCATACCCAACTCCCTTATCATTCCTCAAACTCTATTGCCTTTATATTCCTTTCCACTTCAGTTTCTTTTTATTTTCCTTTCTCTTATCATTATTTCATGAACCCACTAATCATTGAGTTCAAGCATCACATCGTTCTGAGATTCTTGTCATCAGAACGAATCTTGACAACTCTTACAACTTAGCTTCATATTTCATCATACTCGTCCGCCTTTGTTCTGACTCTAAAGCTTTTACACTATCTCCATAACCTTGGGAATTACTTTCCCGAAAACAATTGACTGAACTTAAATCAGTTTATTATAATCTCTTGCTCCGTGCCTTCCTTGGTCTTTCACCAGCGGGTGGTCTCTCTCTTAGGAGGGTAAGTGGCAAAGACAGTCTTTTGTGATTCGTCAATCATTTAGAATCTTAAATGATTCCTCTATTTCCTTTAGCCAGGCTCATGCCTCGACTGGGTCAACCTGTTCCTTGGAACTCTGAGAGCTTAGCGATTTAAAGGTCATGAAAGAATTTCCTACCGCATTGTTTTCTCAAGGTGGTGGTTGGGGATATTAGTCTAAGTTCTCTTTTTTTTGACAGGTCCATGAATTTCCCCATAGGAGTACCGTCCTGGTTCTTCCTATCTTGCTCGACTTCTGTTTTCTCAGTATGAAATGTTTTCTCATCCTCCCCATAATCGGGGTCATCCTATATATTTTAAATCCTCATTTTCCACTTCATTATGTTATGGGTTCCTTCTATCTTGATGGCGACCTCCCTGACTATCAGGTTCAGGGTTTGCTCTAAATCTCATTCCTCAAACTAGCTTTCATCTAAGATCTCATCTTTAAGTTCTTGAACACTTGGAACCCAAATTTTGTAGGAATACCTCATTATTCCCTTCTCATCTTTCTCGGTATTAATCTTTTATCTAATTGTTGGCTCTTTGCCTTCCTTCATCACTTTTTCTGGCACAATATGTTCTTTTCCGATAATTCGGACTGTATTGCAATCTCAAACAGCTTTTCGGTACCGGCTCCGGTTACCTTCATATCTATTTCCATTTTCTCAAAATCTCTTATCAACTCTCCCAAAGACATTATCATCTTGAGTCTCTCCTTTACACTAAGGCATTAGCCACCATATTGGCTTTCCCTGGATGATAAAGAATCTCATAATCGTAATCCCTGATTAGCTCTAACCGCCTACTCTGGCGTATGTTGAGCTCTTTCTACGTGAAAAAGTACTAGAGCACTTATGGCTTGTGTAAATCTCGCACTTCTCTCCATACAAGTAGTGCCTCCAATCTTTAGGGCAAAACTATTGCCATGAGCCCAAGCTCATGGGTGGGGATATCGAATTTTATATTCCCTTAATTGTCTTGACGCGTACGCGATTACCTTACCGTGCTGCATAAGCACGCACCCTAAGCCCTTGTGCGAAGCGTCACTATACTTCACAAAATCTCCTTTTCCATCCGGCAACGCCAGCATAGGGGCCGTCACCAACCTTTGCTTCAGTTCTTGAAAGCTGTTCTCGCATTTCTCTGTCCATTCAAACTTCTCAGTCTTACAAGTAAGCCACGTTAAAGGGGGCTACTGTCTTTACAAACTTGAACGAACCTCCGGTAGTGATCGACCAATCCTACCTCTGGTAGTCGACCTAACCATGGTCATCAATTCATCAGTGGTCCTTTATTCATTCTTGTCAGGATCCTTTACAGGATCCTTCTTAGCGATAATTCCCTTCTATGACAACATCCTCAACCGCTACATCCTCAATATGAACATCATCCGGTCCCGTGTTAGGACGCTCTATCGGGTCCACAATCTGATCTCCAATAACTTAATAAAACATCATCGCGTTGTTGCTCCTCAACCTCAGGGTTCGGAGTCCCGCTACCATATATGATAACGAACTACGCTTCTATCACGATATTTATAAGGGTTCCCATAAGGGTTTTAACTGTCAGTACTACGTTAGGTAGTCCGACTATGAACTTGGCAAGAGTTCTTATTATCTTAGTGAACATATTATCTTAACGTCACATCATCTCTGAGGTTTATAACGCTTCGCTCTGATACCACTTCTGTAACACCCCCAAATCCGGGGTCGGGGATCCGGGTTGTCACGAGTTCCATTTCCCTTAATAACACCCAATCTTAATAATTAATCAACTACTCTGTACTGTGACCCCATAATAAACACACACACCACACGTTATAGTCTCAGAGATGAACATCCAAAAATAATCACAAGTCATTTTATTCCACAATTATCTGCCAATGCACCTTAAAAGGTTTTCTGAATAAACTTACATTTCTTTGCCATTATTACAATTCATAAATATACATAATCTGATACATCAAAAATTGAAAGCCTAGCCTATTGGTAGTTCCTACCTCAGCTACAGCGACATCAACGCCTATAGGAAACTGCGGAACGTTTCCTATCCGCTCGCGAATTGGGAGCTTGGTCCTGTTCATCTTGTCTATCTGATGTTGTGTGATGAAAGAAGAAAGCAAGGGTGAGCAACAAGCCCACCAAAATAATATGTATAATGATTAACAATATATGAGCCTTCTCATAGTACTCATGAAAGTCTTGGTCAAAAGAAATTAACCAAGTTGATATCTTAATGCGATGAAGTCGCAAAATATTCAGTATATATATATACATATATACTTTTCAAAATATGGGAAGTCCTCTTCCATGCATAATACACACAGAGTTCCAGTGTATAACTGTATAAAAATATCGTTGCAAGGTGATCTCATATATCTAACCTTGTCTCAACGTTTTTTCTGAAAATCTTTGTCATGCATAAGATAATCATTTACTAGATATAAGTTTAGAAGATGAAGTTACAAGATACTCCAATATACTTATATCTTTTCCAAATACTACTTGAACTACCACCGTTCAAGTTATAATTAGTTTCAAAAGTTCATCACACTGATGAGGATACAAGATAAGACTTGAATATATTCAATCTTTGAAATATTTTGAAGGAAATGAAGTTATGATATACTTCATTAAGTCCTGATATATATATACACCTATATATATACATACGTTTCCTGAAAACCTCTGTCATGTAAAGTATGAACAGAATTGCAATATCCAATAAATTTGAAAAGGAAAGAATTTTGGCATAAACCTGATATCTTGCTGATCAGGCAAAGATACCAATAAGTAACATTTTCTACTAGTAGATGGATGAATCCCCCACCGGTCATCACCCTGGCCACATAAGGACCTTGTGCTGGACCGCCACCCGGCCTCTTACGCGTTGATGGACTGCCACCCAGCCACTTACACTTTGATAGACCGTACCCCGGCCTGTCGCTTATGCCGACTCTATTAGATGGACTTACTTCCCGAACGTTGGGCAAGTAATCAAATTGTTTTCTCAAAACAGCAACCACGTTGCGAATGTAAAATACACCACAGAGCCGGATCCCCCAGGTTTTGAGCGAGTATTTAAATCCCCTTTGAAAGGAAGATCTTAAATATAAAAATTAGTTTTGGGGTCCACTCTAACTTTAAAAATCATTTTGAAGACTCGAAAACATTTTCAAGAATGTTTGGAGTACTGCTGATTTATTAAAATAAATCAGTCCCGATATATTAGAAATATCTGAATATTATTATTTAAATAATATTCTCATAAAGATAATCCTTATAAAAATAACCGAAGTAGAAGTTTTAAAACTTATACTTGAAATGGATATTAAATAACTAAAGATATACTTATATGAAAGTATTATCTTTATTTGAATAATCGAAAATAAGTTTGATTATTGAAACCTTATTCTTTAATAAAATAAAGAATATATCTCAGCAAATAATCGGAGTCATAGATCCTCAAATGAATATTCAAATAATATTCAATAAATAAAATAAGTTGAGTCATAAGCCCTCGAATGAATATTCGAAATAATATTCAATAATAAAATAAAGGAGTCATAAGTCCTCGGATGAATATTCGAAATAATATTCAATAATAAAATAAAGTTATCGAATAAACCTTATTCGATTAATAGTTTTTAAAACTATAACCATATATATATAAGTATATATATATAATCTACTCGGGATCCTCGACTCCCGGTTTTAGAAAATGTTTTCACCTTTGGGTCCCTATACTAAGGGTATATGCAAATTACTGCTATTCTCTAGCATAGGTATTATCAACTGAACCAACAGATATATATGGCAAGAATACGAAACAGGCATGCATATATATACCATATCAGCATGCTTCAATATATCGCAACATTTGCTAATTAACCAACATGCATCTATCGCAAGATAATACATATACATATATACATCACAACAACAGTATAATGGATAGAAAACTTGCCTGAGCGACTGGGGGTTACGAATGGCTCGGGACGAGTCTGGTAACCTATAAGCAACAAGTAAGTTGGAATTAAACCAAAGTCACTTGTAAATCTATACTCTAACCAACTCAGACTCTAACGCTCGTTTTGCGCTTACTGATTCTCTTAAGTCACTCGAGTCCCCTCGGCTCCACCATTTTTAATAATTTAACCATTACGAGTTTTAAGGCGATTCCTTCGCGAGTGTCTTACCAACTGCCTATTACACTCTACATAAATGTTTCATACTTCAATTAGTCCTTTAAGGTCTTTAACCTATGTTTCAAAGTAAGGCGAGGGGTAAGGGTTCGTTCGCGAAACGCCGTTACTTAAAACGGTCGTTTCTCCTAAACCGTACATCGGAATCAAACGAACTACATATCAAAACGAAGCTCGTAACATGAACTTTCTAAACATGGCAATGGTCAAAATCTAGCAGTGAGTTCAAGGGTTCTGATCTTAAGAACAAAAACAGTCTACGGTAAATCGGGCATTACAACGGCTATGTTTACGCGATTACCCAATTTTAAACCACTCCAAATCATCTCACAATCAACCCACAATCACAACCCAATCAAAAATGCATCCATACTTTATCATAACAGCCCCAACAACTCAACATTAACAATTTATACTATTCTTTATCATGAATTTAAACTACACTTAAGTTCATTAATCAACAACCAAGATTTACAACTCCAAAAACATCCCAAAACCAACTAATCTCTACATACACAACCATCAAGCCTCTCATGAACTAGAATACTCATATTATGCTCTTAACATTCAATAACAAAGCTTGGTTAAGAGATTATACCTTCCTTGAAGCTTCTTAACACAACACAAGAGCTTTGAATGCCTAAAGAACCTTGATCCTTGCTTGTATAACCTTAAACTTTCATAAAAATTCAAGAAAACTAAAGTTATTTCTTGAAGATTACTATTCACCATCTTCTTCCTTGATTTATTGGAAGAGATTGTGAAGGAATTAGGAGCTTAAACTTATAGGATATCCATATCTATGTACAAGGAACCTTAGATAATTACCTTGTGATTTAACAATGCTTGGAACTTGATTTTTGGAAATTTCTTCTTTAAAAAAGAAGAAAAGCCGAGAGAAAGCTTGGAAGAAAGAGAGATTTTTGTGTTTTTGCTTTGATTTGATTCTTTGGTTGGTTGTTTTTAGCTTGCTTTTGGTTAATTACCTTTTTAACCATCAACTTTGTGTGGTTCTAAATCAACCACACCTCCTTCCCCCTCATGTCATGCTTATGTCACATTTGTTATGTCATCATCCCTTACTTGCCCTCTTCTCATTGGTTGGGTGACATCATCCCCTCTAATCTCTTTGATTAGCTTCCTAATTGTTTGCCTAATGACCGCTGATCTATTATACGGTTCGCTTAACTTTCGTTCTCGTTTCTCGTTTGAGGGATCATACCCGGGATCTTATTACTTGGGTTCCCTTAACCTTTCTCAATACATTATATTCCTTTTATGATCCTCTCTTATAATCCTTGAATTTAAATCCTTTTAATCATGTTACCTTATACTCAATTCTTTCCGTATCTAGTGGATTTCCGGGAAAAATCAAAGTGTTCGGAATTGGATTCTGACGATCTTTACATACACTTATATACCATATAGAGTGCCAATAAAATCTCAGAATATCCATAAAAGAACCCCTACCTAGTGTGACATGAAAAGTTTTCTCATTCAGCAAAAACACTATTCATAAGGGTTTCAAAAATTTTCCAAAAATTGGGGTTATTACAAAAGTTCTATGGAGACCACATATTTATCGGAGACCACCTATGTTCTGCAATCAAAACACTATCAAATATACTATTTTGTGAAGTATGTTTTATGAATATCACTAATTCATTATAATTGTTGAAGATCATTTAAGTTTAATCAGTATAATATGTATGTTCTGCAATTCGAACGAATGTTCTGCAAACTAAACATATTTTGTAGAATAAAATATTTTATAATATTTTACATGCAGTACATGTATGATGTTGACGATTTTGAGTAAAATAATGATCTTTGTAGAACATAATTCATACGTTTTGCAATATTTTTATGCAAGATTTTAGTTGCAGAACATAAGTGGTCTCCGTGATCTCCAACAAAAACATGGTCTTCATAGAACTTGACTCAGATATATATATATATATATATAGAGAGAGAGAGAGAGAGAGAGAGAGAGAGTCATACTCAGCTACAAACCAAATTAAAATAAAAATTAAAAACCTCAGCCCAACCCAAACTTGGCCCAAAAATAAGACCAGCCCAAAATAAAAAACAGTTACCCATTATTCAAAATTATATTTGGCGCATGTACACACACGATACATACAAAACAGTTACAGACTTGAAAGTCATTTGTTATTAATTCAACCGCTACAAACAGTCTAAAATCAAACAAAAAATCCATATTCATCACTTTATACAGAGATTAGCAGTACGAATTTGAAGGAAGCTATTCAAATATCAAACAAATCGCTCGAAATTTATAGATCTGAAGCTTGTTCTTCAAAAAATCAGTAAAAACTTATCAACGGTAAACATCAATCGATTATCACTTGCATTAGTAGATTATTAGTTGATATGTGTTGTATTGGTTGATATAAAGTTGTATTCATATATGCATGTTTTTATGTGATTTCTGTGGGTTTTAATTAATTTTTGTCATGAAAATATTGATTGATGTTGTTATTGTGTTGTTGAAAAGATGGTTATCAATATTTAATCACTGATCTAACTACTAATAGAGTATGTTTTGATAATTTGTGTTTCTAAATTTTTATGCTCTTACTGATTAATACTCTTCCTAATTGATGTTGTGTTTTGTTGAAATAGATATTAATCAGTATTTAATCACTCATCTAACTAATAATAGAGTATGTTTTGAAACTCTGTGTTTCTAATTTGTGTCTAAAATCAGTATTTATGTGAACAAAAAGTTATCTGTATTTTACAGTTTAGGTTTATAATGTTTCTTAGATTAATCTGTTTGGATGTTTGAGTTTTATTGATTTTACTGATTTTCAAGATATATTTTGAAAACATCAGATGTTTCTATGTGCAAAATTTATCGACAGTAAACATCAATCGATTATCACTTGTATTAGTTGACTATTACTCAATATGTGTTATTTTTTTATTGTTGTGATTTTTAATTAATTTTTGTCATTAAACTATAAAGTGATGTTGTTATTGTATTGTTGAAATAGATGTTATTTGGTATTTAATCACTGATCTAAGACTAATTTAACTGCTAATAGAGTATGTATTCAAAATTTATTATTGTAATTTTTATGCTCTTACTGATTTGATTATGTGAACAAAAAGTGTTATGTATTTTACTGATTAGGTTCATATTGTTTCTTAGATTAATGTGTTTGGATGTTTGTATTATACCGATTATACTTATTTATACCGATTTTCAAGATATATTTTGAAACGTGAATGCATTACTTGTTGAAAAAATTTATTAGAAATTAGGGCTATTTAAGGAAAGGAATAGACTCGGATTGATAATTTGAGCTTGGATTGACTGGATTTTGCTTGGACACCCGGATAAAAAGTTGAGTTGAGCTTTTTAGTTGGAATAGACTTTGAGTTTATAATAATTCTTTTGTGAGTTTATGTATGGATGTCTGGGAGATATCTATGAATAATGAACATAATTAGTTGGATAGTGCTATTTGAACGTTATTTACATTCAATTAATCTCGGTTTATGTGACTAAATGTTTTAGTGGAATGCGTTTATAGTGCAATTTTATATTTTTTAAGAGCTGTATTAGATGTTTCTATTAAAAAACTACGTGTCTTAGATCTGAAGCTTGTTTATTTAAAAAAATCAGTAAAAATGAAATTTGATTCCAATTACCAATGATTTGAGATATGTTTATTTGTTGTATGATAATATGTAATGGCATTTTTTTGCAAGAAAAAATGGAAGCACGCAGAAGTCCACGCCTTCAAAAATTAAGATCGCCATCAAAAGGAAAAGTTGTTGAGTTGGTTGCTTATACAGACTCTGAAAGCACAGATGAAGATATA
This sequence comes from Apium graveolens, assembly GCF_009905375.1. Lineage (NCBI taxonomy): Eukaryota > Viridiplantae > Streptophyta > Magnoliopsida > Apiales > Apiaceae > Apium > Apium graveolens. Next base: position 45,937 of record NW_027417940.1, on the reverse strand, counting down.
ATGAAAAAAGTACCCAAAGGTATATAAAATTTTAAATTAATAACTTGAATCTAGTGTTTTTTAATAAAAGGATTTAATCATTAATTTAATATGTGTAGAGGATCAATATAACAATAAAAGAAGAGACAAGAATTATTCTATGGAAGAAAATGTTACAATGCCACCAGTTAAATGGAAGAAAGCAAGAGCTAAAAGACCTCAACTAAGTCCTTTTCGTGAGGTATTTTTCTGTAAACGCGTGAAAATAATCAATTTTTTAGTGATTTTCTGAGTTCTTTTTAAATACTAGTTATATGAAAACTGCAGCTTGTATATTAGTTAGGGTCTCGTAAACTGATTTTTGACTTGAACGATGTAAACTTCAAGGCCGACCCTATTTAGAACCAGAAACAGGGGAATGCTTTTTGGGTAGCTCGCATGGTTTTAACATAATTTTTTCGCACCATCTTCTGAACTCATTGAAAAGAAACTCAAATTCTACCCGTGTGTGTGTAGTATAGAAATATATGCCATATTTATGATTTGATACAATTCTAGTCTTCAAAGTTAAGATGGTGGTGATCAGAAAAGCTAATTAGAACTTTCACTAATGAATTCAAAAACAGAATGGAAGTATACTTCCTATAAACACATAGCCAAGAATATCATACCTTTTTTCAGTGGTGGTGACTGTAGTACAGGGGATTTAACTTGTGAGTAGTGATGGCAGATTATTAGCTGAGCATGAAAGATTGTATCTGTCTCGAATTAGACAGATACAAAATTTTTGTATGATTTGGTGAACTTGTTTAGCCTAGTTTGTATATAGAGAACACATGTACCTACATTCCATACTTGCCTCATCTGAATGAAGAATGTTATATATTCTTCCTAACACTCATTCATAAGATTCCAGCAAGGTTCATATATATAGCTAAAGTCTAATTGATAATTTTATGAATGCTTTGTTCCCAAACAATATTTTAAACTAACAAAATGTTCTGGGGCATTAATATAACAGGTTGAAGACAAATCTGTGGATAAAAATAGAGATGAAGATACTACTGAACAAACAACAGGTGATGAAGAAGGAGCACAGGAGAATATAAAAAATTAACATTATGTCAAAAGGTATAATAATAATAAATAATTACTAATTAGCATTAACTATACAATCAGTATATTTACTGATTCATTTTTATTTTTGGTTCTTTATTCATTGTACTAATCAATAACTGAATAACTGATAATCTTTATATATATATATATATATATTCCTGTTTTCAGAGATTAATGATGAATAAAGATCAAGAACAAAAAAAAACCTACAAAAGAAAATCAAATATGGATGATCAGGTATTAAATTGTATTATATGTATTTTAGTTGTCGTAGATCAGTATTTAATAACAAAAAATCACAAAAAGAACACTGTATAATTATCATATTTATAGTTAAGAGACTAGACATTACTTTTTAGCTGGCAATATTAATTTTATGATTATTGAATTCTATTAGGAAAATGACAATCAGAAAAAGCTGTAATTAGAAACTCTCCAAGACTTTTTAGCGAAGTAGTGTTTCATCTGTCCGATGATCAGAAAAAATGGGTGTAAAAGTCTGGATTTGGTGCATTGCTTGATTTTGATTTGTAGATGATACCATCAAAATTAAGTTCAAAAGTAGTTCAAGCATTTGACCATAAGAGTGTGATGAAAGAAATTGAGAAAGGAAATATTGAGATCGCTGAAGAGGATATATTCTATGTACTTGGATTACCTCATGGAGGTAAAAAAGTTGAACCGGTAACAAATGAAGAAACTTCCAGAAGAATGAAAGAATGGCTATCTCAGTTTCCAAGTGAGCAAATAACAGCAGCTCGGGTTGTTGAGCAGATTAAAGAAGAAAGGAATGTGACAGAGATGTTTAAAATCAATTTTTTAGTTATTCTATCAGACGTTCTCATAGGAACAGCTACTCATTCGTACGTTGATAAACAATTAGTAAAATTTGATGGCTTGGATAGTTGTGTTTCATACAACTGGGCTGCTTTTCTGATTCAATATCTAGTAATGGCAAAAGACAGTTGGAATAATACAGCTTCAACATTTTTCAGAGGCTCACAAATATTTCTTACTGTAAGATAAATCTTTTGTTTCGTTAAAATAATTACTTACTGGTAAATATTACTATTAATCTTCACTAATAAAATTTATTTTATTTGTGATTATTAGTTGTTCTATGTTGACCGAGTGAATCACAGGGCTGTTCAGCTAGTTGAGAGGAAATTTCCCACTTTTAAAGGATGGACAGAGGAAAAACTGAAAGAAAGGCAAGCAATGGAGGTTTATACTGGAGAGTTTGGGAAAGGAAGAATTCTATCTACGCTAAAGGAGTACTTTTCACAAGATTCACAATCACAAAAAAGCCCAACTCTGGAGAAGGTAAAACATAATTTATATGTTCATTTGTTGCATATCTTACAATATTAATATATATAGTGTAGTTAGTCGTTATATTTATAATGTATTATATTTATCTATATAGAAGAATTTATTGAATGGCAATATGAGTAAAGGAGAGAAAGATCATAAAGAGTTGAATGATGATGGGAAATCGGCACAACAGAAAGTAACAAATGATATCGACAATAATGACGGCTCATGGCCAAATGAAGAGAATATTACTGAATTGTCAAAAAAGGTAACATAGCTCATGGATAATTTAAAGATTTTTCTCACAGTTTTTTAAAATAAATTTTTAGACTTACTTATTTTATTTACAGAAGACTTGGATAAATATACTTCTCTTGATGATGATAATTTATCTAGTCAAGAACATGTTGATGACGGATGGAATGATTGGCCACAAGTTAAGGTAAAATCAGAAGTATGATATTAAAAACAATTAACTAGTGTGAAATATGCAAATATTTAAAGTAGGAAAACATCAAAAACTATATCTCTATCTGATTATATTACTACAGATCAATGAACTAATTATATTTTATATTTTTATGCAAAGAATTGCAATACTTATGAAATGGGTGAACATAGAAAAGATGGTCAGGACTGGAATGAATCTATAACGATTGAAAATGAAGAAGATGACAAATCATAAGACAATATTAGTGACATGGCAGAGCAGGTAATATTGTAGATTATTCGCATACACTTCTTGAATAGTAATTTAATTTGACTATCTGTAATTTGTGCTCTAGAACCCTGGTCAGTAATCTGGTGCTTTTCTGCTTCTGTTGTGTTCTTGAACGCCATGTCTTTTGCCATGAATTCTTTTCCAACGGCAGCTACACACGTATAAATCAGAATAGATTAATAATCGTACTATAGATTAATACACGATTGAATAATAAAATTGTAATTAAGTGTTTCAAGATGACTTTATCTTCATTAACTGTGTATGATTTATAATACTAAATCATGTTCATTCAACCAATATTTTAGCTAAGTTAAAAACCGTGTAAAATTCAACCACTAATCTAATTACAAGTAGTAGTTGGTCACAGAAGTACATTTCACTAATCATTAAACTATAATTTATTGATTTATTGATTCTGTTAGTAATGTTTATTGATATCTGTAACATATATAAGAAAACTTATTGAATATCCATTTTTAATACAATGTTCATTGTCAGGATTATGTGGATTTGTTGTGTGACAGAGCGACAAATATTATTAATTCAAAATTTCAATTTGAGAAGGATCTTTTGAGTGCTATGGAAAATATTCAGATAATATGGAACTCAGAGTTGTTAAAGATGTGTTCAATGAAATTTTTTATAAAACAAATGCTGAAGTTGCTAGAAAAGTGGATCTGCAAGTGTAAATGAGGAGGATAAACAGGAAGAAGCAAAAAATGGTGAAGAACCTTGCAATCCAAATGCAGAAGTTGCTACAAAGAATGCAACTACAAGTTTTAGTGATGAAAGAACACAAGGGGCAGAAGTAACAGCTGATAAAGAGGTGTGCACTCCAAACATCGAGTTATCTGAGAGTGATGGTGTAGTTAATTTGGATCGAGATCCTCTAAGTCGAATGGATATTATAGATATATTATATTTGGAACAGGGGATCATACCAAACATCAAGTTATCTAGGAGTGAGAAGAAAGATCTGGCATTCGTTCCATCATTTGCACTTGGAGTGGATTATGATATCGTGAACCAAGTCTGTGACGATATTAATAAAGAACATGAACATGATGTTGGAAATGAAGATTTTGTGACCCCAAAATAGATGCTTAGAGAGAAAAGTACAAGAGTGATAAAGTTGGGTCTATATGCAAAGTCTCCATATATCAATAGAATTATTGATATTAATGCAAAATATACTTATGAAGATATTACAATGTGGAGACACATGTCAATGACAAATAGAGATGGACTGTAAGTAATTCATTTATTTTTTAACTGTAAAATTAGGAGAATATTAAATATGTGGAATACAAGGTGCTTTATTTATTATTTCCTTAAGTTTTGATCTGTTCTTCTTTTATGTTCTGTTTTACAGGGAAGAGGTATTTGATTGAAATGGAATAAAATGCATAAGAGAGCATTTGTATACATTGAAATCTGATGCGGAAGTGTACTACTCTGTAGTCGACACATGGTCACAATACTGAATGATACTGAGAGCTACAAGGCAGAAGAATCTCCACTGCGTTTCTTTTGTTGTATTGGCGGTTTGGTAATTTACTATATTTTGATTATTAAATAATTATTTCCAATATTTTGTATTATATTAACATTATTCTTACATACAGAATTGGAGCCTTGATCCAAATAGGAAAGTTGCTCAAACATATCCTATCTTCTTGAATAATATGGATGATATTCTAAAGAAATACCCCACAAGGAAACTTCAGGATGTAGACATGGTATATTACTGATTAAATCTTTTTAATTAGTTATTGATTTTGTACACATCATTGACAAGTTTTTTTTGTATCTTTACAGGTGTTCTTCCCTTTATATGCATATGAACACTACTATTTGATATGTTATAATTTAAAGAACCCATCTTATGTTCTCATTGACAACATAAAGTGTGATGAAGAACCAAAGAAGTACTATGGAAAAATATCAAATATTCTGGTAATCTAATTATCTTAATCATTTTAATCGATAATGTAGCACTAAATTAATAATGTAGTACGAGATTGCTTATGTCTATATTCAGCTGTTGGGTCGCCTTCATTATTGATAATAATTATGTGCATATATGATTACTACACCCATACAACACAGATATATATGATAAAATTACAATTAGTCCTTGGTGATATAATTAGCGTTAGAAGTAGGAACTCATACTGAATGTAATAAACTTACCTATTGCTTAAATTGCAGCACTCTCACTTCATCAAATATTTGCAAGGGAAAGGTCTTGAAGCTATGTCTCAGATGATTTGCAAGTTAAAGATTTCTTACTTGAGGATGTTGTGGCAAACACAAGAAAATGCAAATGACTGTGCAACTTTTTAATGAGACATATGGAGACATTTATGGGAAATACACATAGTTGGAAAAGTAATTTGAAGACTGAAGGGGTAAGAAAAATCAAACACTGCTATTTTATATGTTAGTTTGATTAGTACTTTTGTTTTGGTATTGTTATTTTGATAAATATATAATCAATATTTGTTTACATTAATTTTTTATTTATAACTTGTGTATATTATATTTATTTTCATTGCAGTGTGGTCAGTTCACATAAATGGTAAAACTTCGAACAAAATACAACACTGCTATATTGACATCTCACATTAATGAAAAGAGCAGTGCAATCATATCAGAAGCATAGAAATTGTTCAAAGATGATGCTGAGAAGACAATGATGAAGGTGGCTAATAATAAACTTCACGGTGCTGGTCCAAGTAAAAAAAAAAGATAGTTACATTTGCATCTAACCTCACTGAGAAATTTGATCAAGCTTGAATTTTATTTCAGTACATTGAATTAGTAATTGTACAATGACCTAGTAATTTTTGGGATGTCTGTCATAACACCCAAAAATTGTTGATTTTTAGATTGTGATTGACATTATTATTGTTCATGACTGAAATGAATGCATTTTAAAACTGAAATTAATATTTTGATTATTTTGTTTTTTGTCTATTGATTACTACAGGAATTATGCACTTAGTCTTTTATGTAAGACAAATCAGTATAAAGTTGTCAATCACTAATACATAACAACAAATTAGTATTTTTTTATTAATTTAATCACTATAACATATGATACAAATCAGTAATAAAACAAATATATAACAATCATATACAGTTACAACTTTTTTAATAGCATTTTGATTTTAATCAAGCATGAAATTGTATTTCAGTACAATGACTTAGTAATTTTATGATTATTTTTATCGTTCATGATTGAATGAATCCATATTAAAACTGAAATAGTGCCTCGATTTTTATTATTTTTGTCTATTATGTATTTAGTCTGTTAGGAATATGTGTATTAGTTTGATGATAAGTTAAACAAAACTCTTAAGTAGAAATCTGGTATTTGTAGCCTCAACGGATAAGACCATTCTGGCTATCCGTTGATGGAGTAGCTTTACTTAGAAATAAGTTTAGTATTGTAGCACATTTCAGTTTCTGTATTTAAGTTATAACTCTTAGATGTTGTGGGAAATTATAAGTCATGTTGACTACTAGTAGATATGCAAATAAGAGGGCTAACTGTAAATATTTTATGCCTTGTAATTTTGTATAAGTGAAGTAGTATCAAATGATAAGTTAAAGGCCTTCAACGGATAAGAAACAAAGATTCAACGGATGTCTCTAAAGCCTCAACGGATAACATCCATCAACGGATGAGTGCATCAACGGATAAAGCTTCAACTGCTAATGCATCAACGGATAAAGCCATCAACGGATGAAAGCTTCAACATATGCTAAGTTCAATAGCAGTTGAAAGTGATAATTCATAAGCTGATAGAGGCACATGGGTTGACAGAGACAATTGTAATGTGGTAGCCTCTTGGAGGAATCAAGAAAATGCAGCATTTCCATTCTGGTGCAAACAAGGAAGTATTCAAGGATTCACAGATGAACCTAGATTGTATTGGATAGAGAAATGAAGAAGAAACATGTGAAGAATCTTTTCAATTGTATTTTATATTTTTGTCTTCACTTGTAATCTTGGTGATATATATAAACCAAGTTGCAGCTAGTAATTAGTGTGTGAATTTTCCAGAACTGTTTAGAAAAACATTGAGAGAAAATCATCTAGTTTGTACTAGGACGCAGCTGTGATCAATTCTTTGAATCACAGATTTTCTGAAATAACACATCTCTGGTGGAACAACAAATCCACCAGAAAAGTTTTTAAGTCTTTTGTGTTCTTTACATTTGTGTTTGAATATATATATGTCTGCATTAGCTCAAAGCAATTCACACACACTTGTTCATCAAAACACATAGCCTTTGAAACTGCTCAAAACTTGAAAAAGTTTTGAGATTTACATTCAACCCCCCTTCTGTAAATCCCATTGTCAGTTCCTTGGGAATAACAATTTGTATCAGATCAAGCTCTTAACTTACAAAGAGTTTAAAGATCTATTCTACTAACATCATGAGTAAGAAGGATATTGGTGTAAAGATTCCAATCCTGGAAAGAGATAATTATCATCACTGGAAAGTGAAGATGCATCTACATCTTCTCTCTCAAGATGAAAGCTACATCAACTGCATTGAAAATGGTCCTCACATCCCTCACAAGGTGGCCACAGCTGCAACTGCCACAGTTGCTATTGGACAGTCTATTCTCAAGCCAAAAGCAGAATGGACTGATGAAGATATTGAAGAGGTTCACAAAGACAAGAAAGCCATGAACATTTTGTTTAATGGCCTAGATCAAGATATGTTTGATAATGTCATTAACAGTCAAACTGCTAAGGAAATTTGGGATACTGTGCAACTTATCTGTGAAGGTACTGAACAAGTTAGAGAAAACAAAATGCAGCTTCTCATTCAACAGTATGAATACTTTCATTTTGAAGAAGGAGAATCACTGAATGATACCTTCAATAGATTTCAAAAACTGTTGAATGGATTGAAGCTGTATGGCAGAGTGTACCAAGTCAAGGACTCCAACTTAAAATTTCTGAGGTCTCTACCAAAGGAATGGAAGCCTATGACTGTTTCACTAAGGAATTTTCAAGATTATAAGGACTTCACACTTGAAAGATTATATGGAATTTTGAAGACCTATGAACTTGAGATGGAGCAAGATGAGCTGTTGGAAAAGGGAAAGAGAAAAGGTGGATCAGTTGCACTTGTAGCTGACAATGAGAAGACTGAAGCCAGGAATGAAGAAAAGACAATGCCAAGTCTCAAAATTGGCACAAGCAAATCAGAATCAAGCAAGGGAAAGGAGCAAGTAGCTGAGGTTGAAAATAATTCCAGTCAAGATGACTCTAATGATGTTGATGAACATCTGGCTTTTCTGTCCAGGAGGTTTGCAAAGATAAAATTCAAGAAAAATGCTAAATTCACTAAGTCAAACAAGAACATGGTGGACAAATCTAAGTTCAAATGTTATAACTGTGGCATAAGTGGACACTTTGCAAATGAGTGCAGAAAGCCAACCTCTGATAAGAAGAAATTTGAGCAGGTTGATTATAAAAAGAAATATTTCAATTTGCTCAAACAAAAGGAAAGAGCTTTTCTGACTCAAGATGACTGGGCAACAGATGGAGCCAATGAAGATGATTATATGGAATATGTCAACCTAGCCCTGATGGCTAATTCTGATGAAAATGAAACTAGTTCATCAAGCAACCAGGTAATTACTACTAACCTCTCTCAGCTTTCTAAGATTGAATGCAATGAAGCCATAAATGATATGTCCAATTAATTATATCATTTACGTGTTTCCCTTAAATTACTAGCTAAAGAAAATACAAGAATCAAAGAGAATAATATGTTTTTAAGTGATAGGAATGCTGTGTTAGAGGGTAAGGTAATTGAGCTTGAAAAGATTAAAATCAAATATTTAACTGTTGAGAGTGAACTAGAATAATCTGTTAAGAAAGTAGAAATTCCTTCTAAACAACTAGAACGTGAGCAAGAGGTAATCAAGGCCTGGAAAACATCTAGGAATGTTAGTGCTCAGATTGTCAAGATTCAGGGAATTGAATCACTCTGTGAGAATGCCTGGAAGAAAAACAAAAAGGAAGTAGAATTAATTGATGGATTATCAATGGATGTGGAATCAACGGATGATGAAAGTTATCCATTGAAGGAAGAAAAGGAGCATCCGTTGAAGGCTCATCAATTAAAACAGGCAAGTGACTCTAAAAAGAACAATTTGAAAAATCTCAGTAAGAAGTTTAGTTCAACTTCTAAGAACTTTGTCAAAGAAGAGGATAGCACATCCAAAGATGCCAGTAAGGTGAATATAGGACACATGACTTTAGATCAGTTAAAAAATAAGCTTAAGATGGTTGAGGATAAAAAGGAAACTAAAAGAAAATCAAATATAAATGGGAAGGTAGGGTTTAAAAACACAACAATCACACACCTGATAAATATGCTCCTAGAAAAAGTTGTGTGCATTGCAAAAGTGTTAATCATCTATCTGCTAACTACAAGTCAGTTAAGAATGCACCCATGCCTTTAACTCCTTCCATGCCTAACATGTCTATGTCACCTCTGCATGTTATGCCTGTTATATCTCAACAGAATCCTCATGCACATTTTGTAAACATGCCATATGTTAATAATCCTTATTTTGTTGCATTCAGTATGCCTCAAATGCCATACAACATGCCTATGTGGAATAATATGTTTGCACAATCTATGCCTTATCAAATTCAACCAAATGTGCTAAATGACTCTGTGACTAACCCTACACTTCAACCAACTACATCTGAGACCAAGGTTGACCCAAAGTTATCTAAGTAAAAAGATGCAGGAGGTATGAAGTCTAGGAAAAAGACTAACAAGGCTGGACCCAAGGAAACTTGGGTACCAAAATCAACTTGATTGATTTTGTTGTGTGCAGGGAAAAAGAAGGAATCTATGGTACTTGGACAGTGGTTGTTCAAGGCACATGACAGGAGATTTCACCCTGCTCACAGAGTTCAAGGAGAGAGCTGGCCCTAGCATAACCTTTGGAGATGACAACAAAGGGTTCACTGTGGGATATGGCTTGATTTTAAAAGAAAATGTCATCATTGATGAAGTTGCATTAGTTGATGGTCTCAAACACAATCTATTGAGTATCAGTCAACTATGTGACAGAGGGACTACTGTTTCCTTCAATTCTGAAGCCTGTGTTGTTACAAGTAAGAAGGACAACAAAGTGGTTCTAGCTGGAGTTAGAAAAGGGAATGTGTACTTGGCTGACTTCAACTCTACAGATGCAGAATCAATTACTTGTCTTCTCAGGAAAGCAAGTCCAGATGAAAGTTGGATATGGCACAAGAAGCTGTCTCATTTGAATTTCAAAACAATGAATGATCTAGTCAAAAAGGACTTAGTTAGAGGAATGCCTCTAGTGGAATTCTCAAGGGATGGACTGTGTGATGCTTGTTAGAAAGAAAAGCAAAAGAGAGCATCATTCAGTAAGAAGCTTGAATCAGCAATTGATGAACCATTACAACTGCTACACATGGATCTTTTTGGACCAGTCAATGTATTGTTAATTTCAAGAAAAAGATATTGCCTAGTGATTGTAGATGATTTCTCAAAGTTTTCATGGACCTACTTTCTTGGATCAAAGGATGAAGCTAGTGAAATCATTATCAATCATATCAAGCAAGTCAACAATCATCCAGATTTCAAAGTAAGGAATATCAGGAGTGACAATGGAACCGAGTTCAGGAATTCTACCATGAGGTTGTTCTGTGAAGAAAATGGGATCATGCATGAGTTCTCAGCTCCAAGGACTCCACAACAGAATGGTGTGGTGGAAAGGAAGAACAGATCACTAATTGAAGCTGCAAGAACAATGCTTGAAGAGTCAAAACTCCCAACATACTTTTGGGTTGAGGCTGTTAACTGTGCATGTTACACTCAGAATATTTCTCTAATCAATCAGGCAAAAGGCATGACTCCCTATCAATTGTTCAAGAGAAGAAAACCAACTTTAAACTTTCTTCATGTCTTTGGTTGCAAATGCTACATTCTAAGGAATCAACCTGATCACAAAGGGAAGTTTGATGCAAAGGCTGATGAAGGAATATTTGTTGGTTATTCTGCTGGAAAATCATATAGGGTCTATAATTTAAGAACCAACATTGTCATGGAATCTGTGCATGTTGTGTTTGATGATAAAAAGATTGATGGACTAACAGATGAGGGACATCATGAAGGACTCAAATTTGACAACATTGAGATATATTGTGATGATAGTGAAGATGAGAATGATGGAGAATGCACCTCGAAAAGAATTCAAAATCTGCCTTTGGATAATGCACAAAGTGCTGCATCAGTTGAAAGTCACAATTCAGCATCCGTTGATAGAAGTAATGCAGCATCCGTTGAAAGACAAAGTGCATCATCTGTTGAAGTACATAATGAAGCATCTGTTGATCATAGTCTGTCAACGGATAATCAATTCACTTCATCAGTTGATAAAACTCCCAGTTCCTTTCAAAGGATCAGTAACTCAGGGGGAGTTTCAGCCAATCAACACTTTATCTCACATCATGATAATACTGAGGCAACCTCATCTAGAGCTAATCTACCACCTCAAAGGAAATGGACCAAGAATCACCCTTTTGAATTGATCATTGGTGATGCATCATCTAAAGTGCAAACTAGAAGGGCTACTCAAGATGAATGTCTATATAGTAGTTTTCTATCACAGGAGGAACCTAAGAGAGTGGAAGAAGCTCTATTGGATCCAGATTGGATTTTAGCAATGCAAGAGGAGCTAAACCAATTTGAGAGGAACAAGGTATGGAAGCTGGTACCCAAGCCAAAGAACAAGAGCTCTATTGACACAAAATGGGTATTCAGGAACAAGATGGATAAAAATGGTATTGTCATAAGGAATAAAGCCAGATTGATTGCCAAGGGCTATTCTCAACAAGAGGGAATAGATTTTGATGAGACATTTGCTCCAGTTGCAAGACTTGAAGCCATTAGAATCTTTCTAGCCTATGCAGCCCATGCCAATTTCAAAGTCTATCAAATGGATGTCAAGAGTGCAATTCTGAATGGAGAATTGGAGGAAGAAGTTTATGTAAGCCAACCTCCAGGATTTGAAGATCCGAATTTTCCAGACTATGTGTATTATCTGTTGAAAGCACTCTATGGACTAAAGCAAGCACGTAGAGCCTGGTATGAGACTTTGTCAAAATTTCTCCTAGATAATCACTTCACTAGAGGTACTGTTGACAAAACTCTTTCAAATCTATGTAGATGATATTATATTTGGTTCTACAAATGATAAGCTTTGTAAAAAGTTTGCTAAGTTAATGCAAAGTAAATATGAAATGAGCATGATGGGAGAGCTAACTTATTTTCTTGGTTTACAAGTTAAACAAGTTAGTGGTAGAATTTTCATTAGTCAAACTAAATATATTTATGATCTTTTAAAGAAGTTTGACTTAATGGATTATTCATCTGCAAAAACTCCCATGGCCACTGCCACCAAGCTTGAATTAAACAAGGCTAAAAAGTCTGTGGATATTACAAGTTATAGAGGCATGGTTGGCTCACTTCTATATTTAACTGCTAGTAGACCTGATATAATGTTTTCTACATGTCTCTGCGCTAGATTTCAAGCTGACCCTAAAGAATCTCACTTAGTGGCTATTAAAAGAATTTTCAGATATCTCAAAGGGACTCCAAATCTAGGAATTTGGTATCCTAGAGAGTCTGGTTTTGATCTAATTGGCTACTCAGATGCAGATTATGCAGGTTGCAAAATAGACAAGAAAAGTACAACTGGCACCTGTCAATTTCTAGGGAATAAGCTTGTGTCATGGTTCAGCAAGAAGCAAAATTTTGTTTCTACATCAACAGCTGAAGCTGAGTACATTGCTGCTGGTAGTTGCTGTGCACAGATACTTTGGATGAGAAATTAACTATTTGACTATGGGCTAACTGTTGACAAAATTCCAATATTCTGTGACAACACAAGTGCCATTGCCATTACTGAAAATCCAGTACAGCACTCAAGAACCAAGCACATTGACATCAAGTACCACTTCATAAGGGAACATGTGATGAATGGTACAGTGGAACTTCATTTTGTTCCAAGTGAAAAGCAGATTGCAGACATATTTACCAAGCCACTTGATGAATCAACATTCACAAGATTAGTAAGTGAGCTAGGTATGCTTAATTATTCATAAATTCATGTCCTCATTATAATCTGCTTTATAGCCTGAAATGAATCTGTTGCAAGAACACAGTTGGCTTTAAGTAAATATTATTCTATCAATGGATATTCCCTATCTGTTGAAAGCCAAAATTGTTCTATCAACGGATGTTCATTATCCGTTGAAAGACAATTACATTTTTGGTAATTTTATCCTTCAACAGATAAAACTGTGTTAATCTCCAACGAATAACTATTTACCTTATCTGTTGAAGTGTCACATCAGTTGTTTTAAGTAAGTCACAACCGTTGATTCTTTTACTTAACCATTGATACATATATATATACACAGTTGTATGTATTTGTATTAAAGGAAGTTTTAGAATTCATACAGTTTTCTTTATTCTCAAACGGCTGTAATTTACTTAAAAGTATTATTTAATCATTTTCCTTACATTTTAATTCGAGAAAGTATAAAAGCCTTTTGAATTCTTATTTTCACTTTACGTTTTCTTGCAATTTTTCAAAAGCTTTTACTCTCTTTCTCTCCCAAAACTCTCAACTTTTCTCTGCAACATCTACTCACTACAATGGCACCAGTAGTAAAGATAATGTCCCAGTCTGGATTTTTCTATGAGAAGAACAATTTCGTAGCTTTGGTGGAAAAGAATGAAGCCCACTCAGATTATCACAAGATGATGGACTTCATCAAAAACTGTAAACTAAGCTATGCAATGCTGGAAGCCCCAACTATTTACTGTGAGGTAATTGAGGAGATTTGGACAACTGCAGAGTTCAATCCCACAGATATGACCATCACTTTCTCTCTCAAAGGTAAGGATTACTGTATTAACTGTGATGATATACAGTCTTATTTTAAGCTACCTGAGAACAATGCCATGACACCACACACTGATAATGATGTATCTGGTATTGTAGATTCCATAGGCTATTCTTTTGATTCTGCTAGTTTAAGGAGCATTAGAAGAAAAGGCCTTAGGAAAGAATGGAATTTTCTTGGTGATGCCTTTATCAAGGTTTTCTCTGGGAAAATTAGTAATTTTGATGCCATAACTTCATCTCTTGTTAATATGCTCTATATGCTAGTTTCTGATAGGTACTTTAATTTTAGCAACTATGTCATGCTAGAATTAGGTTCCAGGTTAGGTAACAAAGCTAATAGACCTCATAACATCTACTATGCTAGATTCTTTATGTTATTGGCTAACCATGTTGCTGAAGGTTTGGTCATAAATAATGAGAGTAATAAACTCAAGTGTTGGGCATAAGAGAAAAGGGTCCTTGCAGACCTTTTGAGAATTAACATCAACAGTCAGGTGCCATTGGTATATTTGCCAATAATGAATGCACCTCAGGTAAGTGAGGTAAATACTTCTTCAACTCCTACTACTTCCAACCCCATTATTTCTTTGCCTTCAAGTGTGGCCATGGAATCTGTGTCTTTATCCCAACAGATTCCTACCAAAGCCACCAAACCTAAAGTTTCAAGAACAAAGTCAAAGAAAGCCACATCTGTTGTTTCTTAAAAGACAACAGTTGTAACAACTACCATCAACCCTGAGGGGAGTGAACAGGGTGTGAGTGATGAGGGGAGAGGTGAACATCAAGAAACCCCTCAGGATAAGGTAGGAGAAGTGAGTGGTACCCCAGCTAGCCAAGCCACAGTTTCTCAAAAGACTGTGGTGGTTGAAAAGGATTCAAACTCATCCCTAGTTGCATCCTCCCAAAAGGGTGCAGCTATTGAAAACAGTCCCCAACCAGGGACACAGAACAAAAGAGGGAGGGACACTGAAACCACACACTCACCTGTAAAAGCCTTTATAAGAAGAAAGAAGGTTAAAACCTTAGTTTCCACACAGGGGGCACACACTGCACAGATACACCCACCTGTATCTATGCTTTCTCAAATTCAGCTTGATGTGACTCCAACAAATGTGGAGTCACAGCCCCATTCTCTCTCCAACGGCCCACGGCTGTGGCACGTACCGACCTTTAGATTCTAATTCAATGTACACATCTCTATGTAATAGACAAGTATTTCTTATTTCGAAATCAAAGCCCTCGGCTGTAGCACGAAATGACAATGATATAAAAATAAGAACTACTTTCTACCATGTTGGAAGGCTATGACCGACACAAGCCCGTTGTGTCATTGGCCAGTTACTACTTGATATTATTTAATTTTAGAGGGATTATATTATGTTACAATCATAATCATATTATAAAGAGATTTTTCCTTTTAAATTAAATATTTCAAATCAATAATCGATAATCAGATGATTCCCAGATCGGGTGGAGCATTGTGAAGAGGCGTCACTTAATAACCCTTTCTTACAGATAGAAATCTGTTGTTGACAGAATCATCCTTTCTCTCAATATTGAAAATTCATATTAAATTACGTGTTTCATAAACACAAGAATCTCATGATCGTATTCATAATATTTATTGTTAAGGCAAGAAACGATTCATATTCTAGATTTTCTAGAGCACGCCTTATATTGATTTAAGTTCACCTAAATCTATCATCGCATGGTAAACATAGGCATATATCTCATATATAAAATTAAATAAACAAGTAAATGTAAAGTGCAATAAAGTAAATGTATTTGGTTATGGCCCCATCCTATGTGATCTTTATCAAGCTCATGATAAAGATCAAGGTCAATCTAATATGTTGATGGAAATAAATACAACTACTTATTACATAAGTATTCTTCTTTGTTTAGACTTCTTGTATGCCTCGTCTTCTTCTTTGTATCACCTCCATTGGATAGCCTTCTTGAGTCTTCAATTACATTACATGATTGAAAGTTAAACTAATCTAATGAATGTACAAGAATAACTCGAGTTACATTCGAGATTTATGATTACAAAGATTGACGACATGCAAGTCGTATTTAAAACCAAAACCAAAACCATTACACTAAGGTCGAAAGGCCATAACCATCCACCATGCTCGTACAACACATAAAATCATTTTAAAACACATAATCTAATCTTAACATATCATATTATCCATGATCTAATCATAAAAAGAAAATATGACAAAACTCAGAAAAATCAGAATCAAATCAGAAAAATAAGAATCACTGTTTACGGGAAGTAAACGACGTCAAACGCCTTACAGACGAGTCGTTGATAGCTTTAACTATCAGTTTTGTTCAAACGCTCGTTTACCTATGGAATAGGGTATTCGTTTGCGTAAATCGGACACCAGACCCAGATTTCAGGAAATCTGCAGCAGCCAATTCGGAATCCGTATCTAATATGATTCTCATAATTAGAACAAACATAAATCATGTATATATCAGTATATATACAGATTACATAATCATCTTATGATTATACAACTCACATGAATATCATATATTCAAAACCATACATATATAAGCATATTATATCAACATCAAATCATGGTGAATCACGTACATGCTCATATATCGAAAAAAGTTAAACACATAAACGAATTAAAAACTTTTCGCAACTAGCTCTGACGCCATTGAAGGGTTTTTAGCACATAAACACAGGGAAAACGTAAACTTAAATCTTACAAAAAACGAAACCCTCCGCAGGATCCATGCGGAAAATAATATTTAATTCGTAGTTCATTATGTTTACCTTAAGAAGCTTTACATTAATGGAAAGATGGAGGTCTTTAATAGCGATCCAAGAACCACGAGCGGAGATCCTTAGCAGCTGCTCCTCAAGTGTGAAGCACTCCACCGGTATCCACCAAGAAAACGATGTAATGGAGAAGGAGGAGGTGGAGAGAATTAGGCTTTTGTAAATCTTTGGGTTGAGGCAAAACTAGGGTTTATAATAGTATATTTATAGGAAAAATTTCCAGCTGAAAATTTTCCCATAAAATATTATTATTATTAACCCTTTATTATTCTCACTAATAATTAAAACACCTTTTAATTATTAATCCTTTTTCTAAACTCTTTAGAAATAATTCTCTCACTTGATTTAATTTCCAAAAATTAAATTCTTAATTAATAATATTAAGAACCTTTTCTTAATTAATTTATAATCAACTAAATCTCATTTAATCAATTATTAAATTTTCAAATTAATTATTTATTTCATAAATAAATAATTATCAGCCATTATTAATTAATTCCTCCATCATTAAAGCATTCTCTTTTATGGTGTGACCCTGTAGGTTCAATATTAAGCCGATAGTAGAAATAAATAATAATAAAACTATTTTATCATTATTTATATAAATTCTCTAATTCATTAAATATGATTAATTAATTAATCATATTTATTCTACATCGTGAGGGATACTTCTCAGCATATCGCGACTATCCGGATAATACGAATTCACTGCTTAGAATACCAAGAACCTATTTAGTGAGTAGTTACGGTACAATTAATTCCTTCTACCATGCAATGTCACGATTAAATACAAGGCATGTAACTTGTGTCAAGCCTATCTTATTTAATCACTTGCTTTCCCATTCACTATGCTTAGTTCTATTTAATGTAAATTAGAAACTCCTTTCTAATTTCATTCACTCTGGCCAGAGATTCCTAAACTAACATAAGTGGATCAGCATTGAACATTCTCTTCCTACACTGGAAGGGGTAGATCATTTATTGATCATACACTATCTTCGTGTACAAATTCCTATACCCAGTAGAGCCCTTATAATTGTCCCTTGAGACTAAGAACTAAACCAAAGCATAGTTCAGTGTACACAAGATGACTATGATGACCTGTCAGTCCCTTAACAATATAGCAAGAATTAAAGAAGGGGGGTTGAATGGAATTCCTGAACCTTTTTCTCGAAATAAAAATGTTCAACTCGAATATAGATATAAGTGTTTTGATTAGCACAATGCGGAATAGAAACTTAATTGAATCAAAACATAAGTAATTAAAAACAAGAGTCTTTAAAAATTTTCTGGTGGATTTAAACAATTCCACCAGAGATATATATTATATATCGAGAGGACTCTGTGTGCAAGAATGCTCACAGCTGCTTACAAATCAAACTACTGAGAATACAGGGAAATGCTAAGGATTTTGCTTATAAAGATTTCTCTCTTTTTGTATCTCAGTTATGTCTCTTTTATTTGCTACGTTCTTGGTTTACATATTACCAAGATTACAAAGTCAAAAAGACTAAATAAATATAAAAACTATCAGTCTTAAGTTTTGCTACTTTTCATCCTCTATTACCCAGTTAATGGGCTTTCACAGTAGATTTGTATACATCTCGACGGCTATGCTCAGTATTCACTGTTCAACTGCTGTTTGAATTCTTTATATGATCATCCGTTGGACTTTATGAATATCCGTTGGATATATGATCATCCGTCGACTTTCTGAACATCCGTTGATGGCTTCATTGATCATCCGTCGACAGTTATATTAAGCATCCGTTGATAGTCATTTGATCATCTGTCGATGGCTTTGTTAATCATCCGTCGGTAGCTATTTTGGCACTTGACTTCATTTCACTTATGCAGAATTACAAGACATCATTTATATATAATTAATCAACCTATTCTACATATCTAGTTAAAGTCAATATGACGTATAGGCTACAACAGAATCTATACAAAGATGTATACAGAACTGTTCTACAGACTTATTATTACATAAGCTACTCACTCGATGGATAATAAGTTAACATCCGTCGGGAATATAATGAGTTATCCGTCGGGACTATAATTCTTATCCGTCGAGTGCTACAATATTTCACTAAGTAAAATCTACTTAGATGTTTTTTTTATGAAATCATCAAGTACACATCATGTGCACAACAATCTCCCCCAATTTATGTCTACTGGAATTGTAGCCATAAATTAAGAGATACTTGATGATAACAAAACATCCTAAACATACATCTTTAAAGATAAGCAGATAATACTGAAAGTGTTTCAATTAATCAAAATGAACAAAGTTTATCTCACAGTCATTTCAAGATGCTCCTCTAGCCTGAGTAGATTTCTCTAGTTTCTTGAAGGTCTGGATCTTCTTCCAAGCTTCTTGTTGTTTTCATTAATCTGATTTTGGAGCTGCCTGTGGAATTCCAGTTCATCAGATACTGAGAGATCTAGCTTTTCTTACATTTCCAAGAGAGTCTCATTGCTAGAGATACTCAATTGGTCTTCTAACCTGAAGAATCTTCTCACACCTTTGTCATCTATAAACTCCATCAGCCAATAGGGCCTTAGATGCACTCTTCTCCCTGTGTATAGAATGATTAGAGTCTTTGGGAGTGCATCTTTAGCTCTAATACTCCTTAGTTCTTCAATCTTCTTCAATACTAGTCTTCTTGCAGTTACATTGAACCCAAAGTTCTTCTTGAAGGATGAATAAACTTTAATCAGTACAACTTGGCTTTCTTGAAGAATCCTGTGAAGTGGCCACACAATCTCCTTTCCTCCTTTGTACTTGAACACTAACCTTTCAGGTAGGTTTCTGTATGCATCAATTCCCCTCACTTCATCTAGTTCATCCAGATAGAGGTTTAGATCAGAAAATTCCTTGATGTCACACAAGTACAAGTAATCTCCCCTGTTGACTTTGGGTTGAACTTTAACTACTGATTTGGATTTGAGAGGTGACAGCTTCACTTTCTTGAGTGCCCTTGACTTTGTCCTTTTTGGATTGCTAAGGATTGGTAAACTGAAGTCAGGAATTGGTATTTTATCCCACTCTATTGGCTCATCCTTGGGCACAATAGGTTCACTATGAATATTCCTGCAGGGATCCACCACCCTTATATCTTCAAATACCACAGAGGGCTTTGATGCTTGAGTTGTAGCTTGTGTGGATACCTTAGGAAATTGATCTTCCAATCCTTTGTCAACAATATCCAGTTTCCTTTTTGTTCTTCTAGCCAATTCTTTCTTTCTTGGAGATTTCTTCTGTTCTTCAGTTTTCTTCTTTGATTCAGCAGCTTCAGATGGTTGAGAGGGAATTTGTTGAGATGAATTCACAGCCTGTAGCTTGGCCAAGATAGCAATCTGCTCTTTCTTTTGTTTAGTCTTCTTTGCATCTAGAGCAGCTTGCTTCTTTTCCTGCTTTAATCTGGCTTTTTCTTCTCTCTTTGCTTGAGCAAATTGTGAATGTCCAGCTACCACACAAATTTCCTTTCCATTTCTGAATATCTTAGCAATTCTCCTTTTTGAAGTTGAATCAGCTGGATCTTTATAGAAGACAATTGATCTTGACAGAAGCTTCTTCTCATCAGGCTTGGGTGTCTCATACATAGTGTCCAAGGGGTTCTTTAAAGATGATTTTGGATAATTTTCCCTTGGTTTAAGAATTATTTCAGCCTTTGTAGACTTGATGCAGGAAGATTGTCCTCTTTCCATATAATTCATGCTCATCTCATTCACACTGATTTGCTTGAGTTGAGAGTGATGGATGGCTGACTTAACTGGCGCCTTGACAAGTTCAAACTTTTTATGTATCTCCTCATCAATCTTATCCCAGTTGATCAAACTCAACTTTCCTTTCTCAGCAACTTTCAAATTTGTTGATGCTGCTTTAATTAGATCTATACCATCTACAACTGGTGGCTTGGAGACAGTAATTGAAGGTACAATTACTTTGCTGATTTGAACTTAAAGTTTCTCCCCCTCACTTGGTTCTCTCTCCCCCTTTTTTTATCATCAAGTTGAGGAGTTAGGCCTTGTACTTTAGCCAGTTGCATGAGAAGATTTGTCTGAGTCTGTTGATTTTGAAGAAGGGTAGCCACTAAATTCTCAATAATTTAAACTCTATCTTCCAGCTTGGCCAGCTTCTTTTCAGAATCTGGTTCTCTCCTCGGTCTCAGTAATAGATCATGCATGGTACCATATGGCATGACTGAATCCAGCTTCTCAGAATTGTAGGTCTTCAAGTCAGCTATATCCTTTTGAGTTCATCCACACTCAGATTCTGTCTTAATTGCTGGATCTTCATGAGATGTAGAGAGTCTAGGTGAGCTTGAAGAATAGCCTAGGTACCAGCATCTGAAGTTTCCTGAAGGGCCTTTTGAATAGCCATGACCTGCTTAACCAAAGATACACCAAATTGTCCTGGTGTAGATTCCTTTGTCCATGCCCATTCAGGTAAATTTGGAACAGAACTTGGGCCTTCATCTCCCCCTAAGTTCATGCTTCCATTCAAAGAAATAGAGTCATCATCATTAGAATTTACTTCAAATTCTTCAGATGGCTCACCAGCTTGAGAAGGCATCCTATTGACAGCAGCTTTATCTCTTTGAAGAGATTCTGAAGTGTGTACTAAGTTCAAAGTCTGTTCTGCCTCCACATTGCCCTGAGCAGCCAACAGTTGATAGGATGACACAGGGTGAGTAAAAGTGTCAGCATCCAAGGAAATGTTATCAATTACAGCTTTGTAATGTTGCTGAAATTGTCTTTCCTTTTCAGCATCATCCACAATCATTGACTCACTAGCAATGGTTGGATCCACCCTTATAGCTTTTGTACCTGCTTTTCTCTCAAAATCTCTCTTTTGTTGCATCAGGGTCTCACCCTGGCTCCCCACCCTCACACCCTCACCTTCACCTACTAAGGTGGAACTCCTCTCACTCACTTTTGCCAATCCTGAATACATGGATTGCTAATTTTCACTCTTTTCCTCTCCTTTTTCCTGGTAGCAACCCAGCCTCTCACTCAATACACTCTCCTCTCTCAGTCTTAAGAGTGACTGTACAGCCACTAAATCTTCTGCACTTGAAATAATTGAAGTTTGAAGTTGTGCAGAGATACTCGACGGATAAGTGATATCCGTCGAGTGAGTGGTAATGCTATCCGACGGATAACTGCTGTTAGGCTTATCCGTCGGGATACAATCACTACTCGACGGATGAGCAATATCCATCAAAAGAGTAGAAATGAATGAGGTAGGAAGAGAAACTATTGTTGACTATGTGTTGATTGAAGATATTTGGGGCACAGATGTCACAATAGAATATGAAAGAATTGGCAAGTGAGCCAACAAATCATCTAAAAGATGATGCTCACTTGCACTAGATTTTGGCTTCCCCAACAGAGTTAAAGAAGGGGAATCAGGAATTGAAATGTTTATCATATCCACTTCCAGAGAGTTTGTTGGTGAGTATGGTGTTTCAGATGCTTCTATTATTAGAGATTTTGGCTGTGACTCCACATTTATTGGAGCAACATCAAACTGAATTTGAGAGAGTGCAGGGACTGTGTCTTTAGCACCAGTTTGCACTGTGTGTGTTCCCTGTGCATCCCCAAAGGTCTTAGATTTCTTCTTTCTTGTGTAAGTTTGGGGTGAGCTTGTGTCCCTAACCCTTTTGGCCTGTGCTCTTGGCTGAGAGCTTTGTTCAATAACTGCATCCTTTTGGGAGGATGTAGCTAGAAGTGAGCTTTTATCCTTTTTAAGCACTGCAGTTTGTTGGGAAACTGCAGTGTGGCTAGGCTGGGATTCACTCAACTCTCCATCCTTATTCTTGGGGTTTCTTTGATGTTCACCCCTTCCCTCACCTGACTTTCCCTACTTCACACTCCCCTCTTTTGCTTTTGTGGATTTTACAACTGGTATCTTTTGAGAGATACCAGAGGGGGTTTTCTTTGATTTAGATTTGGAAATTGTAGAGGGTTTGGAGGCTTTGGTAGGCAACTGTTTGGTCATTGGCACAGTTGCTATAGCTACTCCTGAAATCAAAGAAATAGTGGAGGTTGGAATAGTTGTAGGGATGGATGAACTTACCTCACTTACCTGAAGTGCCTGCCAGGAAAATAGAACATTGGCACATTCCTGTGATGGTTGGCTCTGTTCAAATCTGCAATGAGTCTTCTCTCTTGAACCCAACAAGCCAGTTTGTTGTTTGGGTTCTCAAGTACAATCTCTTGACATAGATGGTTAGCCAATAACATAAAAAATCTAGCATAATACACATTATTTCCTCTTTTAGCTAACTCACCTAGTTTAAAACCTAACTCAATCAAGACAAGGTCACTGAAATTATAAAATTTATCTGTAACTAGCATGTATAGCATGTTAAGTATGGAAATATTCACGGAATCTAAATTACTGACTTTTCCAGAGAAAACTTTAGTAACCACATCACACAAGAAACTCCACTCCTTCCTAAGACCCAATCTCCTAATATCACTCAGTTTAGTAGTAGGAAGTGCATAATGCATGAAATTAAGTATATTGATAATATCAGTGTCATTGTGTGGTGAAGTCACGTTATTATCAGGAATTTTGAAACATGCTTTTATCACATCACTTTTGATACAGAACTCATTACCTTTGATGGTTAGAGTGATGGTCTTGTCAGTAGAGTTGTAGATAGCAGTGGTCCACATCTCTTCAACAACTTCACAGAAGATTGTGGGTGATTCCAGCATGGCGTAATTTAGCTTGCAATTCTTCACAAAGTCCATCATCTTGTGATAGTCCTCTGATTGTTGAATACCCTTATTGACCAAAGCAGTGAAGTTGTTCTTCTCATAAATGAACCCAGTTTGAGACATAATCTTTACTACAGGTGTCATTGTTAAATAATGAAAGCTTGAAGAGAAAGAGAATATTTGCTTGAGAGAGAATGAAATAAAAGCAGTTGAATTTGAGAATGATAAAAGAAAACAATTGGAATGAAATAAGCTTTTATACTATCTCAAAAATAACGGACAAAAATAATAAAGAAAAGTAAATTAACCAATAGAAATTGCCTAAAATAGCCGTTTAAAAGTAAACTGTAAAAATTCCACCCATTATCCGTCGTGTAATGCTTACAAACTGTAAGTATACTCGATTGATAATGTTCAGGGAATTAACGACTGAGATTTAGACAATTTGACGGATGAGGATAAACTGATATATGTCGAGACATAAAGTATTCCAGAAAAATAATTGACTTTTATTAGCAAGTAGTATATCGACGGATGACTAAACTCGATGGATAAGGGTCATCCGTCGAGATGTAAATTTTGACTTAGCCAAAATTTCATCCAAGACTTAAAAATCAACTAAATTTCTGGCTACATCACAACTTGCAAAATAACTCAGATAAATTTAAGAGTAATTAAGCATACCTAACTCAATTACCAACCTTGAAAAGGTTGATTCATCCAGTGGCTTGGTAAAGATATCTGCAAGTTGCTTCTCACTTGGAACAAAATGTAACTTCACAGTACCATTCATTACATGTTTCTTTATGAAATGGTACTTGATGTCTATGTGCTTTGTCCTTGAATGTTGCACTGGATTTTCAGTGATGGCAATTGCACTTGTGTTATCACAGAAAATAGGAATCCTTTCAACTTGCAAACCATAGTTCAACAATTGATTTTTCATCCATAAAATCTGTGCACAGCAACTACCAGCAGCAATATATTCAGCTTCAGCTATAGAAGTAGAAACTGAATTTTGCTTTTTACTGAACCAGGACACAAGCTTGTTTCCTAGAAATTGACAGGTTTCTGTTGTGCTCTTTCTATCAATTCTACAACCTGCATAATCTGCATCTGAATAACCAGTTAGATCAAAGCCAGAATCTCTAGGGTACCAAATGCCAAGTTTTGGTGTTCCCTTGAGATATCTGAAAATTCTTTTAATAGCTATCAAGTGAGATTCTCTAGGATCAGCCTGAAATCTAGCACCTAAACATGTAGCAGACATTATATCTGGCCTACTAGCTGTTAAGTACAGAAGTGAGCCGACCATGCCTCTATAACTTGAAACATCCACAGACTTTTCAGTAGTGTTTAGTTCAATCTTAGTTGCAGTGGTCATGGGAGTTTTTGCAGATGTGCAATCCATTAGATCAAACTTCTTTAAAAGATCAAAAATATATTTAGTTTAACTAATGAATATTCCATCACTAACTTGCTTAACTTACAAACCAAGAAAGTAAGTTAGTTCTCCCATCATACTCATTTCATACTTACTTTGCATCAATTTGGCAAACTTTTTGCAAAGTTTCTCATCTGTAGAGCCAAAAATAATATCATCTACATAAATTTGAACAAGTATACTAGAGCCATTAACATTTCTGAAAAATAAAGTTTTATCTACAGTACCTCTTGTGAAATGATTTTCCAAAAGGAAATTTGATAAAGTGTCATACCAGGCTCTAGGTGCTTGCTTCAGTCCATAAAGTGCTTTCAGAAGATAATAGACATATTCTGGAAAATTTGGATCTTCAAAACCAGGAGGTTGACTAACATACACTTCTTCCTCCAAATCTCCATTTAGAAAGACACTTTTGACATCCATTTGATAGACCTTGAAATTGGCATGGGCTGCATAGGCTAAGAAGATTCTGATGGCTTCAAGTCTTGCAACAGGAGCAAAAGTTTCATCAAAATCTATTCCTTCTTGCTAACAATAACCCTTAGCAACCAATCTAGCTTTATTCCTGATTACTATGCCATTTTCATCCATCTTGTTTCTGAATACCCACTTGGTGTCTATTGGATTCTTTCCTTTAGGCTTGGGTACCAGCTTCCATACTTTATTCCTTTCAAATTAGTTTAGTTCCTCCTGCATAGCTAAGATCCAATCAGGATCCAACAAAGCTTCTTCTACCTTCTTTGGTTCTTCCTTTGATAGAAAGCTGCTGTATAGACATTCTTCCTGAGTTGCTCTTCTTGTTTAAACTCTAGAGGAAATATCACCAATGATAAGCTCAAAGGGGTGATCTTTTGTCCATTTCCTTTGCTGAGGTAGATTAGCTCTAGATGAAGAGACCTCATGATTGTCTTGATGTGTGATTGAGTTTTGATTGCTAGAAACTCCCCCTGAGTTTGTGGATCTTTGATTTGAGAAAGGAGAATTTTTTGTAGGTGATCTGTCTTGACCTCCTGCTCCTTTTGATAACCCGACGGATGGTGAATTTTGAGTACCGACGGATGAGGCAGGTTGTCTTCCGACGGATAACACAGATTGCCTTCCGACGGATGAAGTATTATGCAACTCGACGGATGTTGAGTTTTGTGCTTCATTGATAGTAGATTTGTCTGCATTATCCTTAGACACTATTTCTTGATCACTCTCATCATCACTAACCATCTCAACATTGTCGAATTTGAGGCTCTCATGGTAATCTCCATCTTCCAGTCCTTCAATCTTTTTATCATTAAACACAACATGTATAGATTCCACAACAATGTTGGTTCTTAGATTGTAGACTCTATATGCTTTGCCAACAGCATATCCAACAAAAATTCATTCATCTTCTTTAGCATCAAACTTCCCATTTTGATCAGTTTGATTTCTCAGGATATAACATTTGCAGCCAAAGACATGAAGAAATTTTAGAGTTGGCTTCTTATTCTTGAACAATTGATAGGGAGTCATGCATCTTGCTTGATTAATCAGAGAAATGTTCTGAGTGTAGCATGCAGTATTTACAGCTTCAGCCCAGAAATATGTTGGTAGTTTAGATTCTTCAAGCATTGTCCTTGCAGCTTCAATAAGTGATCTGTTCTTCCTTTCCATTACTCCATTCCGTTGTGGAGTCCTTGCTGCTGAAAACTCATGCAGTATCCCATTTTCTTCACAAAATGCTCTCATGACAGAATTCTTAAACTCAGTTCCATTGTCACTCATAATTCTTCTAACTTTGAAGTCAGGATGATTGTTGACTTGCCTTATGTGATTGATGATGATTTCACTAGCCTCATCTTTAGACTTTAGAAAATATGTCCAGGAGAACTTTGAGAAATCATCTACAATTATTAGGAAAAATCTTTTCCTAGAGATGGACAATACATTGACTGGTCCAAACAAATTCATGTGAAGCAATTGTAAAGGCTCTTCAATTGCTGAATCAAGTTTCTTCCTGAATGATGCTTTGATCTGCTTCCCTTTTTGGCAGGCATCACACAGTCCATCCTTTGAAAACTCCACTAGAGGAATACCTCTTACCAATTCTTTCTTTACCAGCTCATTCATGGTCTTGAAGTTTAAATGAGATAGCTTCTTGTGCCATAGCCAACTTTCATCCTGACTTGCTTTACTGAGAAGACAAGTTACAGATTCTGCTTTAGTTGAATTGAAATCAGCTAGGTACACATTTCCTCTTCTCACACCAGTGAGAACCACTTTGTTGCTTTGATTATTAGTCACAACACAGGCTTCTTTGTTGAAGGATACTGAATTACCTTTATCACAAAGCTGGCTGATACTCAACATATTGTGTTTGAGACCATCCACTAAGGCAACCTCCTCAATGATGACATTGTCTTTTAAAATCAAGCCATATCCCACAGTATAACCCTTGTTGTCATCTCCAAAAGTAATACTTGGGCCAGCTCTCTCCTTAAACTCTGTGAGCAGGGTAGAATCACCAGTCATGTGTCTTGAACAACCACTGTCCAAGTACCAAAGATTCCTTCTGTTTTCCTGCACACATCAAAATCAAATCAAGTTGATTTTGGTACCCAAGTTTCCTTGGGTCCTGCCTTGTTAGCTTTCTTCTTCTGTTTCTTAGGTCTTAACTCGTTTGACTTAGGAATTTCATATTCTTCCTTAGTCATTTGGGTTGAGCCTTTGAAACCGTTTAATGCAACAGAATTATCATGCATATTATGGCTAACAGGAAATGGCATGCTTGGTGTAAACATGTTATTCCAGTAAGGCATGCTAAATGGCATTTAAGGCATATTGTATGCAGCATAATATGGATTAGATGCAAATGGCATATTAGCAAACTGTGCATTCATGTTCTGTGTGGGCATAGCATTAACAGGCATGGGAGGCATTTCATTCATGTTAGGAAATTGAGACTGAACAGACATGGGAGTAGGTATGGCAGATTTGCAATTAACAGACAAATGATTTACACTACCACACTTGACACAGATTTTTCTAGGAGCATATTTATCAGGTATGTAGTTATTGTGTTTGTTAACCCCTACTTTACCATTCCTGTTGTTTTTTCTTTTAGTCTCTATTTTTATCTCAATTTTCTCAAGTCTGTCACTTAGCTGTTTGACAGTCATGTGACCAACATTAGCCCTTTTTCCTTTCTTAACTTGACTTGACTCTCCTGAAATAAAGTTCTTGGAAACAGACGCATACTTCTCATTTAGCTTGATTAGTTTGGCTTTGCTAATGGGCTTGCTCACAGCCGACGGATGATGATTTTTATCTTTCGACGGATAACACTTTTTGTTATCCGACGGATAGTCCTCATCATCCATCGAGTCTACATCTGTCAGCAAACCATCTACCAAATTAGGTTCTAGTTTCTCTTTACTCTTTTTCCAGGCTTCATCACAAAAGGACTCGATTCCTTGAACTTTGGTGATTTGAGCATGGACATCCCTGGATGTTTTCCATGCTTTAATCACCTCTTGTTCACGCTCGAGCTGCTTCTTTAAAATCTCTTCCTTTTTCAAGGACTCATTTAATTCCTCATTGGCAATCTTACACGCAATCCTTAGTTTCTCAAAATCAACAAACTGAGACTCAAGCACATTATTCCTCTCACTTAAAAACAAGTTGTTTTCTTTGATTTTAGCATTTTCTTTAGTAAGAGACTTAAGTGTAACACGCAAATGATATAATTCTGTAGACATGTCATTTATGGCATCATTACACTCAGCTTTAGATAAATGTGCAAGGTTTGTAGTAATTACCTGATTGCTTGAGGAACTTGTCTCTGTTTCATCAGACTTGGCCATTAGGGCTAGATTGACATAGCTGACATATTCATCTTCATCCAAACCATCTGCTGCCCAGTCATTCTCTTGTGTAATAAAAGCCCTTTCCTTTTGTTTGAGTAGATCAAAGTATTTTTTCTTATAATCCACAGACTCAAACCTTTTCTTACTGGAATCTGACTTTCTACACTCATTTGCAAAATGCCCTGCCAAGCCACATTTGAAACATTTGAATTTTGACTAATCCACCATGTTTCTATTTGGCTTGGCTGCTCCAAAGTTCTTCTTAAACTTGAGCTTGGCAAATCTCCTGAAAAGAAATACTAGGTGCTCATCAATGTCCTCCATGTCATCTTGACTCAATGAATCTTCACCTTCTACTGCAATCCCCTTGCCCTTGCTTTCACAGACCTTAGAAGTTGACTCAACAGCTTCCATCTTCACTTCCTTCTCCTTTTCCAAATCAGAAACTAGTGCAATGGATCCTCCTTTCTTCTTTCCTCTCTCCATCCTTTCATCCTGCTCTATCTCAAGCTCATAGGTCTTCAGGATGCCATACAGTCTCTCCAAAGTGAACTCTTTATAATCTTGTGAGTTTCTTAATGAGACTGTCATTGGTTTCCATTCCTTTGGAAGAGATCTAAGAAATTTCATATTAGAGTCTTTAGTCTGATAGACTCTTCCATACAACTTAAGAGCATTTAGTAGTTTTTGGAATCTACTAAAAATGTCAGTGAGTGACTCACTTTCCTCATTGTGAAAATGCTCATATTGTTGAATCAAGAGCTGCATTTTATTTTCTCTAACTTGCTCGGTGCCATCACAGATTATCTGTATAGTATCCCAGACTTCCTTGGCAGTTTTGCAGTTAATAATGTTGTCAAACATGTCTGCATCAACTCCATTGAACAGAATGTTC
Organism: Apium graveolens; assembly: GCF_009905375.1. Classification (NCBI taxonomy): domain Eukaryota; kingdom Viridiplantae; phylum Streptophyta; class Magnoliopsida; order Apiales; family Apiaceae; genus Apium; species Apium graveolens. The sequence goes on along the minus strand of NW_027417940.1, from coordinate 16,086 downwards.
ATGGCCTTTTTATCCTTCCTGACTTGTTCAATGTCAAGATCGGACCATTCATGCCTTGGCTTGGGAACTGATGGCTCGTTTCCTGTTGCAGCTCTCATTGGAACATGAGGACCTCTTTCTATGCAGTCCACATAGGCCTCATCTTGAGAAAGCATATGAAGATGCATCTTTACCTTCCAATGATGGTAATTATCTTTATCTAGAAAAGGAATCTTGACTCCAACGTCTTTCTTGTTCATCTTGCTGAATTGTTTTGATCTTTAAACTCTTTGTAGATTAAGAGCTTGCTCTGATACCAATTGTTAGTCCCTTAACAATATAGCAAGAATTACAGAAGGGGGGTTGAATGGAATTCTTGAACCTTTTTCTTGAAATAAAAATGTTCAACTCGAATATAGATATAAGTGTTTTGATTAGCACAATGCGGAATAGAAACTTAATTGAATCAAAACATAAGTAATTAAAAACAAGAGTCTTTAAAAATTTTCTGGTGGATTTAAACAATTTCACCAGAGATATATATTATATATCGAGAGGACTCTGTGTGCAAGAATACTCACAGCTGCTTACAAATCGAACTACTGAGAATACAGGGAAATGCTAAGGATTTTTCTTACAAAGATTTCTCTCTTTTTGTATCTCAGTTATGTCTCTTTTATTTTCTACGTTCTTGGTTTATATATTACCAAGATTACAAAGTCAAAAATACTAAATAAATATTAAAACTATCAGTCTTAAGCTTTGCTACTTTTCATCCTCTATTACCCAGTTAATGGGCTTCCACAGTAGATTTGTATACATCTCGACGGCTGTGCTCAGTATTCACTGTTCAACTGCTGTTTGAATTCTTTATATGATCATCCGTTGGACTTTATGAATATCCGTTGGATATATGATCATCCGTCGACTTTCTGAACATCCGTTGATGGCTTCATTGATCATCCGTCGACTGTTATATTAAGCATCCGTTGATAGTCATTTGATCATCCGTCGATGGCTTTGTTAATCATCCGTCGGTAGCTATTTTGGCACTTGACTTCATTTCACTTATGCAGAATTACAAGACATCATTTATATACAATTAATCAACCTATTCTGTATATCTAGTTAAAGTCAACATGACTTATAGGCTACAACAGAATCTATACAAAGATGTATACAGAACGGTGCTACAGACTTATTATTACATAAGCTACTCACTCGATGGATAATAAGTTAACATCCGTCGGGACTATAATGAGTTATCCGTCGGGACTATAATTCTTATCCGTCGAGTACTACAATATTTCACTAAGTAAAATCTACTTAGATGTTTTGTTTATGAAATCATCAAGTACACAACATATGCACAACATGACCTCAAGTCTAAGGATACTTGTACAACTATCACTATGTCAACAACTGCTGACACGTGAGTGAACTCCATCAGTTGTTCAGCTGTTTGAGTCATGTTCAGTGAACTTATTCTATAATAAGCACCTACATACTAGCTATAGTGTCACCACACAAATGTCTATGAGAACAGACATCCTTCATAATGAAGCAAGCATAGTATGTACCGATCTTTGCGGATTATTAATTACCAGTTAGTACTCCTACGACCAGGAACTATTTAAGTTTAGAGTTATCATCTTTTAGGTCTCATTATTATGATCTCATCACAATCCATAAAAAACTTTACTCTAAACTGTGGTATATCTTATTTAAACATTTAAATAGATAGAGCCCGGAATAAAAACAAAATAAGCCTTTTATTAATATCAATGAAATCAAAACAGATTACATAAAAGTTATTCCTAAATCCTCATACATGATTGGACTTAGGACATATCTCTTTCAATAGATTCCTTCTTTTTCCCTGCACACAACAAAATCAAATCAAGTTGATTTTGGTACCCAAGTTTCCTTGGGTCCAGCCTTATTAGTCTTTTTCCTAGACTTCACACTTTCTGCACCTTTTGACTTAGGTAACACTGAGTCAACCTTGGCCTCAGATGTAGATGGTTGAAGTGTAGGGTTAGTCACAGAATCAGTTAGCACATTTGGATGAATTTGATAAGTCATGGGTTGTGCAAACATGTTATTCCACATAGGCATGTTGTATGGCATTTGAGGCATACTAAATGCAGCAAAATAAGGATTATTAACATATGGCATATTTGCAAAATGTACATGTGGATTCTGTTGAGACATAACAGGCATAGCATGCAGTGGTGACATAGACATGTTAGGAATGGAAGAAGATAAAGGCATGGGAGCATTCTTTACAGATTTGCAGTTAGCATATAGATGATTAACACTACTATGATGCACACAACTTTTTCTAGGAGCATACTTATCAGGTGTGTAGTTGTTGTGTTTGTTAATCCCTACCTTCCCATTTCTATTGGATTTTCTTTTAGTTTCCTTCTTATCCTCAACCAACTTGAGCCTATTCTTCAACTGATCTAAAGTCATGTGTCCTATATTCACCTTACTAGCATCTTTGGATGTTCTAGCTTCTTCTTTGACAAAGTTCTTGGAAGTTGAACCAAACTTCTTACTGAGATTTTTCAAATTATCCTTTTTAGAATCATTTGCCTGTTTCAACTAATCAGCCTTCAACGGATGCTCCTTTTCTTCCTTCAACGGATAACTTTATCATCCGTTGATTCAACATTCGTTGACAGTCCATTAATCAATTCCATTTCCTTTTTGTTTTTCTTCCAGGCATTCTCATAGAAAGATTCAATTCCTTGAACTTTGGAAATTTGAGCACTAACATCCCTAGATGTTTTCCAGGCCTTGATTACCTCTTGCTCACGTTCTAGTTGTTTAGAAAGAATTTCTACTTTCTTAACAGACTCTTCTAGTTCATTCTCAACAGATAAGCATTTGATTTTAATCTTTTCAAGCTCAATTACCTTACCCTCTAACATAGCATTCCTATCACTTAAAAACAGATTATTCTCTTTAATTCTCATGTTCTCTTTAGCCAGTGATTTAAGGGAAACACGTAAATGATACAATTCAGTAGACATATCATTTATAGCTTCATTGCATTCATCTTTAGAAAGCTGAGAGAGGTCAGTAGTGATTACCTGGTTGCTTGATGAACTAGTTTCATTCTCATCAGAATTAGCCATCAGGGCTAAGTTGACATACTCCATATCATCATCTTCATTGGCTCCATCAGCTGCCCAGTCATTTTTCTGAGTCAGAAAAGCCCTTTCCTTTTTTTTGAGCAATTCGAAATATTTTTTTTGTAATCCACTTGCTCAAATTTCTTCTTTTTAGAAGTTGGCTTTCTGCACTCACTTGCAAAGTGTCCACTTGTGCCATAATTATAACACTTGAACTTAGACTTGTCCACCATGTTCTTGTTTGGCTTAGTGGCTCTAGTGTTTTTCTTGAATTTCATCTTTGCAAATCTTCTGGACAGAAAGGCCAAATGTTCATCAACATCATCAGAGTCATCTTGACTAGAATTGTCTTCAACCTCAGCTGCTTGCTCTTTTCTCTTGCTTGATTCTGATTTGCTTGTGCCAATTTTGAGAGTTGGCATTGTCTTTTCTTCATTCCTAGCTTCAATTCTCTCATTTTCAGTTACAAGTACAACTGATCCACCTTTTCTCTTTCCCTTCTCCAACGGCTCATCTTGCTCCATCTCAAGTTCATAGGTCTTCAAAATTCCATATAATCTTTCAAGTGTGAAGTCCTTATAATCTTGAGAATTCCTTAGTCAAACAGTCATAGGCTTCCATTCCTTTGGTAGAGACCTGAGAAATTTTAAGTTGGAATCCTTGACTTGGTACACTCTGCCATACAGCTTCAGTCCATTCAACAGTTTCTGAAATCTATTGAAAGTATCATTCAATGATTCTCCTTCTTCAGAATGAAAATATTCATATTGTTGAATGAGAAGCTGTATTTTGTTTTCTCTAACCTGCTCAGTACCTTCACAGATAAGTTGTATAATATCCCAAATTTCCTTAGCAGAGAGGTTGTTAATGACATTATCAAACATATCTTTGTCTAGGCCATTAAACAGAATGTTTATGGCCTTCTTGTCATTGTGAACCTCTTCAATATCTTCGGGAGTCCATTCTGCTCTTGGCTTGGGAATAGTCTGTCCAACAGCAACTGTGGCAGTAGCAGCTGTGGCCACTTTATGAGGGATGTGAGGACCATTATCAATGCAGTTTATGTAGCTTTCATCTTGAGAGAGAAGATGTAGATGCATCTTCACTTTCCAGTGATGATAATTATCTCTTTCCAGGATTGGAATCTTCACTCCAATATCCTTCTTACTCATGATGTTAGTAGAATAGATCTTTAAACTCTTTGTATGTCAAGAGCTTGCTCTGATACCAATTGTTATTCCCAAGGAACTAACAATGAGATTTACAGAAGGGGGTTGAATGTAAATCTCAAAACTTTTTCAAGTTTTGAGCAGTTTCAAAAGCTGAGTGTATGAAGAACAGATGTGTGTGAATTGCTTTAAGCAAGTGCAGACAGATGTATATTCAAAACACAAATGTAAAGAAGACAAAGGCTTTAAAAACTTTTCTGGTGGATTTGTTGTTCCACTAGAGATGTGTATTTCAGAAAATCTGTGATACAAAGAATTGTACACAGGTGCTTCCTAGTACAAATTAGATGATTTTCTCTCTAAGTTTTTCTAAACAGCTCTGGAAAATTCACACCAAATTACTAGTTGTAACTTGGTTTATATATCACCAAGTATTTCAAGTGAAGACAAAGATAAAATACAATTATAAAATAGTTCTTCACATGTTTCTTCTTCATTTCTCTATCCAATGCAATCTAAGATAATCTGTGAATCTTTGAATACTTCCTTGTTTGCACCAGAATGGAAATCCTGCTTTTTCTTGATTCCTCCAAGAGGCTACCACATTCCAATTGTCTCTGTCAACCCATGTGCCTCTGTCAGCTTATGAATTATCACTATCAACTGCTATGGAACTGAGCATCCATTGAAGCTTTCATCCATTGGTGGCTTTATCCGTTGATGCTCTTATCCATTGATGATTTAGCAGTTGAAGCTTTATCCATTGATGCACTCATCCGTTATAGATGTTATCCGTTGAAGCTTTAGAGACATCCGTTGAGGCTTTGTTTCTCATATGTTGAAGGTCTTTAATTTTCCAGTTGATACTATTTCATTTATACAAAATTACAAGGCATGAAATATTTATAATTAGACATCCTATTTGCATCTCCATTAGTAGTCAACATGACTTATAATTTCCTACAACTTCTAAGAATTATAACTCATTTACAAAGACTGAAATGTGCTACAATACTAAACTTATTTCTAAGTAAAGCTACTCCATCAACGGATAGCCAAAGTGGTCTTATCCGTTGAGGCTACAAACACTAGTTTTCTACTTAAGTATTTTGTTTAACTTATCATCAAACTAATACACATATATTCCTAACAAAGTTCCTAGAGAAAAAAAAAAGAGGCTACGCTCAAGAGGGAAAAAGCTGAAGAAGAGGATATTGCTACATATACAGATTTCATCATTTCTCTTTATTTTTCTATTATGTTTACATACTCTTGTGTATTGTTTTCTCTTGAGATGATGAACTAATTTTCTCTCTAGGGCTTTAATGGATTCTCTTGTTAATATATAAGTTGTATTCTTTTCTCTCTATTTTTGTGTTCGCATTAGTTGTTATATTGATTTGTGTTTAATGCTTCTCAAAGATTGATCACCCTTGAGATTGATTTCGTAATTTAGGTGCACTTGGAAGAAAAATCCTAAGTTAAGACCCAACCAATATATCTTAACTTTATACAAAAAAAGAAAATTTAAAAAAAAAATTATAGAACTATATTTTATAATAGCCTTAAAATATATGTCAAGCATGAGGTAAAATTATGTAAAGTATCCTATGGGACAGAGGGAGTACAGTTTAAGTCCAAAAATGAAAAACTAAATTTAGTTGGGATCGTGGTTGCCTACAACATATGATTCATTTTTGTTTCGTGTTCTTCGTTATCTCAAGTACACAGCTGGTTTATGTTTATATTTTCCTACTAACAATTAGGGCTGCACAAAGGTAAAAAACCGGACCGGACTGACCCTGACCGGACCGAAGACCGGAATTTTTCAAAATTAAAGACAGAGGAACAGACCGGCTCTAACCGGTCTTGGGACCGGACCGGATCGGAAAAAACCCGGTTTGGACCGGACTTGGACTGGTTTAGACCGGTTTAATTAATATTTATATAAAAAAAATTATTTGTATCATTTTATTTTAATTTTTCTTTCAAAATTATAGATATTAAAAAGTTTGTTATTTCGAACCTGAATAAAAAATTAAAAGTAAGTATATATCTTATTATTTTAAACACTTGCTTGCTGATTTGTTAATTCCTGTTACTAATGTTGTTTCTGTGTAATGTGACAACCAGGCTGCAGTTGATATTGCTAACAATCCTGTTCAACATGTTCGTACTAGGCATATTGAATTGGATTGTCATTTTATCCGTGAAAAGGTCCAAGCTGGTGTTATTAGTCCTCACAAAATTTCCACGAAGGAGCAACTGGCTGATATTTTTACTAAAGCTTTGGGTAGTGCAATCCATTGGTATTTTTGTTCCCAGCTTGGATTACACAATCCTTGTGTATCTTCAGCTTGTGGGGGAGTATTACGAGTCCTACGGATAATTCACATTTAGCAGCTGCTGTGGGTATCTTGAATTCACAATATAAGGCTTTTGTGGTTCATGTTTAAATAAGGCATTGTTGCATTCTGTTTGGACGTTGAGAGGACGTAGTGACAGTTGGCCTAAATGACAGTTGTATCTCTGTTAGGATTTCTATTAGACTTGGAATTGTATTAATGCTGAATCAGTACTGGTCATTAAGCAACTTTTACAAACATGAATACATTTCATTTCTTCTTTGTTCTTCTTCATTATTGTTATCTCTAGAGCTTCATATTCATTTTACTACTAAATTTAATAGTAACTAATTACAAAAGTTATTGCCTTCAGTACGTAGATAAATTATGCAGAACTTGGTTCTAAGAAAGTGCAGTAAAAAGCTAAACTCGTATGGATAGTGTAAGTACATCATTACATTGGATCTTTGAGCAAGATCATGTCGCGTTGTAGCACAAACATTAAAGATACTTTACAGGCTCACATACATTGTTACTAGCTTTGTTTAAATTGATCAAAGAAGTCTTTATTTCCAAACGGATTGGTTTGCTTGTTCACAGCCTTTGACACTCGAGGTAGGTCGTCCAACAATGTCAAGAACAATTGTGAAGGATAATATCAAAGATGGGGTTTGATAGAAATTATATTCAGAAAACAGATACAAGTTAATAGAAGTTCTTACTGCATATGATCTAGGACTGTTTTATCTCTTGATGCGTGATGTTTTTTTTTAAATTGATATATTGAATATTTGTGTAATATTTTCGATTAATAATATTACATTCTTAGTCACTTTCTTTTATGGCTTCAGACTTGTTATTTTGGTTATTGTCGTTATCCTCAGCTGGGCTTTGCTTCAGGAGAAATTATATGTTGGCACATAAGTACTTTGCTATATACTTCTATACAGTGCCTGTAACAAAGGCACACCTATAACAAGAGAGTTAGTAAAGTTGACAACGAGAAGCTTGTTATAGACCAAGAATAGCTCTCTGTAGGACTTAACGTAACCCAAAGAGCTAAAACTCGTATGATTATAAGTTTGGAAATTGCATCAGCGCCAATGAGCACAATATTCCATGCAAAAGGATTAGCATAAGCAATGAATTTGAGGGTAAAAAGAGGGATGAATTTGAGAGTAAAAAGAGGGAGGGTGATGTAAGTAACAAACAAGTTGATGGCATCTATCAAATTATCAAGCATTTACACTAAAGAAGCTACTTAGCAAACTGTATTGAATCAACAAGAACATAAATTGTATGAAGATCAAGTAGATCTATAATCTTATTCACATCATTGCATTATCTCTCTGTAAACTATTTCTGTAAATCTCTCTCTCCCTCTTCTCCTCTCAATCTCTTTGCACAACTCTCTCTCTCTCTCTCCATTCTGTAACTAACATTTCATAACTGAATTTGGCGCCTTCATCTTTCTATTTTAAACTGACTGCATCTGTGTTGACTTTGTCATGGGCCTGTTGCTTTTCTTGGGCTTGCTGATTACCTTGGCCTGTTCAGAGACTGTATATTCTATAACATCCCCCCTTAAGGTAGGAGTGTGAAAGAAATTACACACACCTAGCTTGGAAAGAAGAAAATAAAGTTGAGCAGTAGAAAGAGCCTTAGTAAAGAGATCTGCAGGATGATGGGAAGTAGAAATAAGAGCAGGCACAATAACCCCCTGTTGCATCTTTTCTCGTACATAATGACAATCGATTTCGATGTGCTTAGTATGTTCATGAAAAACCGGATTTGAAGCTATATAGATAGCTGATTGATTATCACAGAACAGACGAGAGGGAATCCCCTAATTGAACACAGAACCCAGTAACAGAGCGATGAGAGAGCTGACAACTCCCCCAATCAGCATCACAGAATGTAGTGAGAGACAAAGAACTCTGAGAGGAAAGCAGAAGCCCTTGACCACAAGTGTACTTAAGATACCTGAGAAGTCTCATGACAGCTTGCATATGAATAGGTTTTGGATGAGCCATGAACTGGGCCAAAGTCTGCATAGTATATGAGATATCAGGCCTAGAGATAGTCAAATATATAAGACGTCCAACTAGACGTCTATACAATGAAACATCAGCAACATCAGCAGTAAGTTGCTCAGTAAGTAAACCATGGTTCTGTTTTAAAGGAATGTGAGAAACTTTGTAATTCAAGAGAGACATATCCTTAAGGATATCTGTAGTATATTTCTTCTGATGCAGATAAATGCCTGAGGTAGATCGAGCTAATTCAGTACCCAAGAAATACTTAGGATGCCCAAGATCCTTAATTTTGAATTGAATGTTCAGGAAGTCTTTGATCTTGGTAAGAACATAAGAATCATTGACAGCTAGAAGCATGTCGTCCACATAGACAATAAGAACAGTCAAGGTGGAATAAGTTTTGTAGACAAATAGACTGTGATCACTATGAGTTTGGACAAAGCCAAACAGAAGAAGAGCAGCTGATAGTTTCTTGAACCTTTCCTAAGGGGCCTGTTTAAGGCCATATAAAGACTTAAGAAGCTTACACACCAGTCGGAGATCGGGATAAGTATTAACAATAGCAAAAGAAGGAAAGTAACCATCAGGTAGGGCCATGTACACATCTTCAGCGAGGTCACCATGCAAGAAGGCATTGGTGACATCTAGCTAGGTAATAGACCAACCAAATATAGCAGCCAAAGCTAACACAATTCTGAGGGTAGTCATTTTGGCGACCGGGGCAAACGTCTCAAAGTAGTCAAGACCTTTAGTTTGAGTATACCCTTTAGCAACCAAGCGAGCTTTGTAACGTTCAACTGAACCATCGGGCTGATATTTGACTTTATAAATCCATTTACATCCAACCACCTTTTGATTTACAGGTAAAGGAATAACCTGCCATGTATTATTGGCCTCAAGAGCAGCAAGTTCAACAGACATTATTGTACACCATTCTGGAGAAAGCACGGCTTGTTTATAAGAGTAAGGTTCTGGGATATTAGCCACATTGGCCACAAAGTGATTATAAGCAGTAGAAAAGTGATTAATAAGATCAGTTGTAACGCCCTCAAGACCCGGGGTATAAGTCTGGGGGTTACTAGCTAATCACCAAACCTGTACAATTTGATTAACAATTAATAAAGAAATGAAATTAAACCCCTTTAACACTAACCAGTATCTTTTTAGGTTGAATATGAAAACAAGAACCACTAACTACTTTTATTACAAACCAACATTCAATGTCTCACAAACTCTCTTTATTACAAACCATTGCCTAATTTATTTTAAACTAAGTTCAACTTTTATTCAAACACACACACATACTATCTATCAACACTCCACCTGCTCGGGCAACTCAAAGCTTTTTTCCTAGATTGGGATCAACACCTTGGGTATGAGAGGATCCCGAGGCTTGACCCGCTTCTTTACCACTCGAGTCCTGATTGGTTTCATATTCCTTCTTAACTGAAAACAATAAGGTGAATAACAACAAAAGGGGTGAGCCAAAAATTGCTCAACAAGTCCACAAAATATAAACAGTATTAAGGCATTTTAAATGAATTCGTCATCCCAGGTATATCTGCAAAGATATAACCTCACGAGAATTGAAAGAAGGCCATTACTGGCGAGTACAAATAAACTAAACTGGACACAAGTTCGCATCTATATTCTGCTAATCAGTCAGAATATAATGCAGATCCATATCTCAATATATAGATCCAGTCGGGTACCCAGGCACTACGGCCCACGTCGAGGCACCAGTCATCCCGGTCCTCAGGATTAAGACACACTTAATCCTAAAATATCATTATCCAGTCCATCGCTTAGCAACCGGGATAATCGGTATGCTTTGATATATTCCAAACACTAGAATATATCAATCTCCATGTGTTACCAACAGAATATGAATCAAGAATCCAAAGAAATGGAGAAATCAAGAATTGAAATGAAATATGAACAAAGGAATAAGGATTGTATATTAGTGATCAAGAACAATAATCAAGAGAATGTAAATGTGATAAACATTTAAATCAATATCACTATTCTCAAAGTAGAATAGGGGAAAAACTTGCCTTCTGCGTGACTCACTGCAATTGAATCACTTCTGTCTGTCACCTTGGACTATTACCGACTCAACTGGCCTGGCTGGCTTAGCTTCTGTTGGTAAAACAGACCGGTTAAGTCACGTCGTACTTCATTTGCATCTTGAATCGACTTCAAACCGATCCTAACATCTACCCATGCGCTTATGACCGACTCGTGTATTACATATAAGCAAGTAAGACTCAATTAACCACGTAATACACATAAGCACATAAGCACATAATCATTTTTATAGTTAAAAATAGTTTTTTTTTAGAACCAAAATCGACTCGCTGATCACTCAACTGATCGTTATCTGACTCGTTTCCCATTTTTCCGGAATTTTTCGGACTCGTCTCGGCACGTAACTCGACTGATAATCAAACAAGTCACAAAATCAACTAACTTCTAAAAGTAATTAAGCTTTGATATTATTTTTAATGAAAAGGATACATTTTTCTGAGTTAACAGGCTTTCGTTTCACGCAAAACGGACTAACGGTTGAATTATTATTAATTAAATACTTATAATTCCATTTATTAATCATTATAAATAATTATTACTAATTTTTAAAACCCAAAAATAATTTTTAAATCATTATTTAAGAAAATCAGAATTAAAATAATTTTTCTATAATTTTTGAAATTAAAATGAATTTATTATGATTTATTGAAAATTATTTGATTAATTATCAAAATAATTAATCACTTTTAAATAATTAATAAGTAATAAATAAATAATAAATAATTAAGAAAATAATTCAATTCTGATTTTTAGAAAATAATTCAGAATTATTTATAATATAAATTAATTAATTAAATAATTAATTAATCAATTTACAAAATAAATAAAACTGATTTTTAAAATTAATAAAAATAAAAAAAGTAAAAATAATTTCCAGAAACATATGTCAGTAAACAGACATCTGACAAGGTGGATCAAAACCGGGTTCTGGAAATGGTTCAACCGGGTTGGATTCCGGGTGTGTGAAGAACACCACCGGAATCTGGGTTTAAATCCAGAATCTGGCAACTTCACCGGACTCCGGCGAGTCCAATTCCTGGCCAAACGGACACCGTTTGGTTCCGTTTTTGATCCCAAAACATCCCAAACTACTTCCTCAATCTGTTTCAGGCCAAAATCGACCAGAAACATCCCTGGATATCATTCTCCAATCAAAATCATCAAGAACTCCGGCCAAAAATCCAAATCATTCATTTGTACATAACATCAAACGTTATATAGTGCAAAATGAAGCTAAGAACATATACAATCAAAGCCCTAACATTACAAGAACCAAATATTCACAGAAATCATCGAGTTGTGTTTTGAAAATTCGACCTAAACCCTAGAAATCGTGAATCACTATCCAAGCATCGTTTGTTCAATTAAACACCATAAATCGACTGTAAATCATCTAACAAAGCTATATCAATCATCAAAACATCAAAATAACCCCAGAATCAAAAAGCCATAATTCGAACATAAACCCTAGAAATCAAAAATCAAAAACGATGCAATAAAACGTGAAATTGATGCAAGAAACAGAAAGAACAGATCAAAACCTTCAATTTGGATACTCGAATCACTTGTTTTGGTGTTGTAATCAGATCAAAATCACGACTTGAATTCCTGACCCGAACCTGTTCTTCCCGACCCGATTTCAGAGGATTTTTGGTAATTTTGCAGATTTTAATGATTAATTATAATTAATTAAATAAAAATTAGGTTATTTATAGTAGTAGAAATAATACTCCTAATTAAAATTAAGGGGCTATGTTAGATATATTTGATAATGTCATGGCTAATATGTTTTATGTTTAGATTTCAGATCTTATTTGAACAGAACAAATCAGTACTTAACTGATCAGTACTTATACTGGAAGTCAGAACTTAAGGGATATCAGTACTTATGTTATCAGGAGATATATATCAGAACTTAAGTGCTGAAGGACGATCAGATAAGGACAGTAGCTGATTAAAGTTAAGAAGATCAAGATAAACATAAGAAGAGATATGCATGAAGAAGGAATTCCGTGAAGAATGGAATACTTGGAATAGAAGATATCTGATTGATATATTTTAGGAAGCAGAATTATATTCCATATCAATTAGCGAATATCTTGTAACTGTGTAGTATATAAACACAGACATAGGGTTACACTATAAGTGTTATCATTATCGAGAATATTATTTATTATAACCCTAGCAGCTCTCGTGATATTTTGTTCATCACTGAGAGATAACAGTTCCAGATTGTAACAGAGTTTATTGTTTAAATAAAGTTTGTTTTCTGTTACATAAGTTCTTGAAGTTTGATTTGATTGTAATAAACACTGTATTCACCCCCTCTACAGTGAAAGTGTGACCTAACAAGTGGTATCAGAGCTATCTGTTAACACACATACAGTTAAAGATCCAAACACAATCATGTCTGACACAGAAACTCCAACTAAGCCTACCAAAACTGAGGAATCATCAAAGACATCAACTCAGAGTCGATATGAGACTATCAGAGTTCCCATATTGAGACCATCTGAATATCCCATATGGAAGGTAAGGATGACCATGTTTCTGGAAGCAACAGATCCAGAATACCTTGATAGAATCAAGGAAGGGCCTCACAAACCTACCAAGCTCGCTGTTGTAGTTGCAGGTGAAGCAGCAATGACCGTACCAAAGGAAAAGAATGATTACACTGCTGAAGATATAGCATCTATTGCTAAGGATGCCAAGGTACGTCACTTATTGCATAGTGCCATTGATAATGTAATGTCAAACAGGGTAATCAACTGCAAGACTGCTAAGGAGATATGGGATGCACTGGAGACAAGGTGTCAAGGAACTGAAACAGTTAAGAAGAACAGGAAGACAATACTCACTCAAGAGTATGAACACTTTGACTCTAGGACTAATGAGTCATTGACTGATGTATATGATAGATTTGTCAAACTCTTGAATGACTTGTCATTAGTAAATAAGGAGTATGATCTTGAAGATACAAACCTCAAATTCCTGTTAGCTCTTCCTGAATGCTGGGATTTGAAGGCAACAACAATAAGAGACAACTACAATCTTGATGAAACAACTCTTGATGAAATCTATGGAATGCTCAAGACTCATGAACTTGAGATGGAACAAAGAAGCAAGAGGAAAGGAGGAAAGTCAAGGACAGTTGCTCTCAAGGTTGAAGAGGAATCCCCCAAACCACCTTCCTCAAAGAAAGATAAGGGTAAAGCTCTTATCATAAAATCTGATACTGAGTCATCAAGTTCTGAGAGTGATGATGACTCAGATTCTGAAAGCTTGCCTGAAACTGATGCTGATGAGGAGATGATGAAGCTGTGTGCTCTTATGGTGAAAGGAATCACAAAGATTGCATACAGGAAGTTCAGGAAGGGAAAGAAGTTTTCCAGGAAAGGCATAAGTTCTGATAAGAAGAATTTCAGAAGATCTGAAGGAAGAGGAGGAAAGTCTGACAGAGGAGATTACGCTAATGTTAAATGTTATAATTGTGGTGAGAAAGGCCACATATCTCCTGATTGCAAGAAGACCAAGAATGACAAAGGCAAAGCTCTTGTCACAAAGCAGAAAAGCTGGACAGACACCTCAGACTCTGAAAGTGAGGAGAACTATGCATTGATGGCAAATGCTGATAAATCAAGTTCTGAGAGCAGTTCTGAAGCTGCTGAAACAAAGGTACCTCAGACTACTTATGCTTTTCATACTGATGATATTAATGAGTTGAGAAGATATCTTAAAACCATGTTTGTTAGTTATAGAGATCAAACTTTAACATGTGAAAGATTAACTTCTGAAAATCTTGCTTTTAGGAAAAGAAATGATTTCTTAGAAAAAGAGTTAGTCATGTTTCATCAAACTCAGCAGGATAGAGATGATGCTTTTTATGTTAGGGATGAAGTGCTAAAAATGAATGAATCTCTAAAAACTGAGTTAGAAAAGGAGAGAGAGATTATCAGAACTTGGACTAACTCTGGCAAAACAACTCAAAATTTGCTAAGCAGTGAAAACTGGAAAGAGGGCTTAGGCTATGGAGAAAATAAAAAAGGAACTGTAGAAATTAAGCCTGTTGATAAGCAAAAGCCGAAGTTAAAACCTGTTAAGTTTGTAACTGAAAAATCCAAAAATGAGAAATCAGAAGTTAAAAAGGAATTAGCTTCTGACAAACTAAAACAGGAAAAGACAGCTGAAGTTAACATAGGCTTAATGACAAAGAAGCAGCTTAAGCATAAGCTGAAAGATGTTAAGAATGCAAACAAGGTAAAATCACCTAGGAAAAACAGGAATGGAAAGGAAGGTGTGAATAAAAGCAATAACTATAAATCTGTTCCTGATGCTCCTAGGAAAGCATGTCATAACTGTGGAAGTTCTAACCATCTGGCTTCTTTTTGCAGGAAGAATAAGAATATTAACTCCTTATCTACAAAGTCAGGAGTTAAGAGTCAGTCTGTTAGATACAAACCACAAAATCCTTGTTTTTATTGTGGTAGTTTATGGCATTCCATTTATACTTGTAAGGAATATCATAGTTTGTACTATGATTATTATCAAATAAAACCTTCTTTAAAGAAAGTTTCTGTTGTTCCTTCTAGTATAAGTTCTGATAAGAAAACTGTTAACATAAAATCTGATGTTAAATCCGCTGCAAATGTTAACAAACCTAAAAAGGCCAAAGGATCCAAGCAAGTCTGGGTCCTTAAAACTAATAATTAGTGGTCTTTTGATTGCAGGGCAACAGGAAAAATATTTTAGTTCTGGACAGTGGATGTTCAGGACATATGACTGGAAATAAGGCCCTGCTATCAGACTTTGTGGAGAAAGCTGGCCCAAGTGTTTCTTATGGAGATGGCAACATTGGAAAAACTTTGGGATATGGCAATATCAATCTTGGGAATGTCATTATTAAAGATGTAGCTCTGGTCTCAGGACTTAAACACAACTTACTGAGTATAAGTCAAATCTGTGACAGAGGTTATCATGTTGATTTCTTTGCAGAACATTGTGAAATAGTTAGTAAATCTAAAGGAAAAATTGTTCTGAAGGGATTCAGGTGTGGTAACATTTATGAAGCTAAGCTTTCAACAAGTTCTGATGGTTCTGCAATCTGTTTAGTGAGTAGAGCCTCAACTGAAGAAAGCTGGAATTGGCACAAGAAACTCTCTCATTTAAACTTCAACAAGATAAATGAACTGATCAAGAAAGATCTTGTGAGAGGACTGCCAAAATCAGTATTTGTTCCTGATGGTCTTTGTGACTCATGTCAGAAGGCTAACAAAGAAAATCTTCGTTCAAGAGCAAAACTGAATCATCAATTCTTGAGCCTTATTAC